>NW_028125117.1:0-140063 GCF_965194825.1 Balaenoptera physalus
TTCACGGCCCAAGAATATATCTGACTAGTAAGAATCTTAAAACCTATGTATTGATATCTCTCTGTAAGTGAGTCAAGTGGGTGTAAAGTGACATAAACACAGCAGTGAAAGCAGCTAAACCCCATTATAAAAATCAATTACTTTTAAAAACCTGTGAAACAAAGACAGTGAAAGAGAGAGAAATTCTTACAAAATTCGTTCAGGGGCTGTGATGCCACCTGGATTGACCATGTATAGACCCACAGCTGATTGAGACATAAGGGTGGACACTCTTGGGGCTGAGAGGTTTGGTGAGGTTGGGTGAGCAAACGCAGACCCTTTAAAGTAATACTGCGTGTTACCCATCCTATGGGTCCCAAATCTCCAGGTTCAAGGCCATCTTCCTACATCGAAAACATGCATGAGGAACCCAGAAGATGGTACACCGTGTGATCGGGAAAGGTTTCTAAAACACACCTCATTTCTCATCTCCTTGTGCTCGGGTTCGCCATTCCAGCCGCTTTACTAGCAATCTCCCTCCTTGGAGAATCAGCACCTTTAACCTCCTGTTCCGTACAGGTTGCAATTTGTCCTGAGGATGAACGGGAAGAGGGGGAACCAATGAGAGACTAGCTCTAGGTGTTGGGACAGGCACAGGTCACTCTATTTTCCCATCAGGAAGAAGAATTAAGCACAGGCTCAGCCTGCCGCCCGGGACCAGAATAGGGCCTGAAGCAAACCTGCGCTTTTGCGGCCAGCTCCCAAGAAAGCGAGTTGAAAAATGGAGCTCAGGCGCACTGCAATTCACAAACCTGCAGACTTATAAATGTTCACTCTCGTCCACAAATATATTGAGGGAAGGCAACGAAGAGGATTTGAAAGCAAGGCAGAATTGCAGAAAACAGATTTCAGGAGGGAGATTCGAATCGCCTTTAAAGCACAAGAAAAGCGGCAAAACCTCGACAATGATGCCCTTGGCCAAAAACGGCGTATTCGTTTTTTCCTGAATATATTCAGGAAAAAACGCATACGCCCTTTTTGGCCAACCAAGCAACCTGGAAAGGCAAATCAGCGCTACAAAGAAGTCTCGCTTCCCATCGGTCAAAAGGGCCAAGCTGAATAAAGTGTCAAAACCAGAAATGCAGGGCAGGCCATGGAGAAACGGGAGCCTTGCTACACTGATGGGAGGGATGTAAATTGCCAACAGCCACTCTGGAGAAGTGTACGGTGTGTCCTGAAACATCTAAAAAACTCAGCTTAGAGAGCATAGGGCACTTCCACTCATGGGCGTATAAATTGGGAAAACTAAAAATCAGCAAGACACAGGCACCCCAACGTTTAGGTCTGCTCTGTTGACAAGAACCTCCACTTCGTTACACCTTAAATATCTCAGGAAAGAGAAAGATGGATAAATAAGTTGTGGTCCTTATGTACAATGGAATATCACTCAGCCATGAAATCAACGTCATAAGGCTAGTAGCAGCATGATGAGAGGATTTAGGTACGACGATTCTAAGTGAAATAAGTCACACAGAAAAAGACACTTATCATAAGATATCACTTATAGAGGGAATGTAAAAACCGCTACCCTTGAACTGAATTACAAAACAGAACAGTCACACGTTTAGAAAACACACTATGGCTGCTTAACGGGAAAGGTGAGGTGGGGTGATGCATAAAACAAGGGTTTCAAATTAGCTCAGATACCGTTCCATAAACCCAATATTTAATAGACAAGACCTACTCCTTGCTCAGTGAATTGGACTCGACACCCCCTATTCACGGCCCAAGAATATATCTGACTAGTAAGAATCTTAAAACCTATGTATTGATATCTCTCTGTAAGTGAGTCAAGTGGGTGTAAAGTGACATAAACACAGCAGTGAAAAGCAGCTAAACCCCATTATAAAAATCAATTACTTTTAAAAACCTGTGAAAAAAAGACAGTGAAAGAGAGAGAAATTCTTACAAAATTCGTTCAGGGGCTGTGATGCCACCTGGATTGACCATGTATAGACCCACAGCTGATTGAGACATAAGGGTGGACACTCTTGGGGCTGAGAGGTTTGGTGAGGTTGGGTGAGGAAACGCAGACCCTTTAAAGTAATACTGCGTGGTACCCATCCCATGGGTTCCAAATCTCCAAGTTCAAGGGCATCTTCCTACATCGAAAACATGCATGAGAAACCCAGAAGATGGTACACCGTGTGATCGCGAAAGGTTTCTAAAACGCACCTCATTTCTCATCTCCTTGTGCTCGGGTTCGCCATTCCAGCTGCTTTACTAGCAATCTCCCTCCTTGGAGAATCAGCACCTTTAACCTCCTGTTCCGTACAGGTTGCAATTTGTCCTGAGGATGAACGGGAAGAGGGGAAAACAATGAGAGACTAGCTCTAGGTGTTGGGACAGGCACAGGTCACTCTATTTTCCCATCAGGAAGAAGAATTAAGCACAGGCTCAGCCTGCCGCCCGGGACCAGAATAAGGCCTGAAGCAATCCTGCGCTTTTGCGGCCAGCTCCCAAGAAAGCGAGTTGAAAAATGGAGCTCAGGGGCACTGCAATTCACAAACCTGCAGACTTATAAATGATCACTCTCGTCCACAAATATATTGAGGGAAGGCAACGAAGAGGATTTAAAGCAAGGCAGAATTGCAGGAAACAGATTTCAGGAGGGAGATACGAATCGCCTTTAAAGCACAGGAAAAGCGGCAAAACCTCGACAATGATGCCCTTGGCCAAAAAGGGCGTATGCGTTTTTTCCTGAATATATTCAGGAAAAAACGCATACGCCCTTTTTGGCCAACCAAGCAACCTGGAAAGGCAAATCAGCGCTACAAAGAAGTCTCACTTCCCATCGGTCAAAAGGGCCATGCTGAATAAAGTGTCAAAACCAGAAATGCAGGGCAGGCCATGAGGAAACGGGAGCCTTGCTACGATGATGGGCGGGATGTAAATTGCCAACAGCCACTCTGGAGAAGTGTACGGTGTGTCCAGAAACATCTAAAAAACTCAGCTTAGAGAGCATAGGGCAGTTCCACTCATGGGCGTATAAATTGGGAAAACTAAAAATCAGCAAGACACAGGCACCCCAACATTTAGGGCTGCTCTGTTGACAAGAACCTCCACTTCGTTACACCTTAAATATCCCAGGAAAGAGAAAAATGGATAAAGAAGTTGTGGTCCTTATGTACAAAGGAATATCACTCAGCCATGAAATCAACGTCATAAGGCAAGTAGCAGCATGATGAGTGGATTTAGGTACGACGATTCTAAGTGAAATAAGTCACACAGAAAAAGACACTTATCATAAGATATCACTTATAGAGGGAATGTAAAAACCGCTACCCTTGAACTGAATTACAAAACAGAACAGAGTCACACTTTTACAAAACACACTATGGCTGCTTAAGGGGAAAGGTGAGGTGGGGTGATGCATAAAACAAGGGTTTCAAATTAGCTCAGATACCGTTCCATAAACCCAATATGTAACAGACAAGACCTACTCCTTGCTCAGTGAATTGGACTCAACACCCCATATTCACGGCCCAAGAATATATCTGATTAGTAAGAATCTTAAAACCTATGTATTGATATCTCTCTGTAAGTGAGTCAAGTGGGTGTAAAGTGACATAAACACAGCAGTGAAAAGCAGCTAAACCCCATTATAAAAATCAATTACTTTTATAAACCTGTGAAACAAAGACAGTGAAAGAGAGAGAAATTCTTACAAAATTCGTTCAGGGACTGTGACGCCACCTGGATTGACCATGTATAGACCCACAGCTGATTGAGACATAAGGGTGGACACTCTTGGGGCTGAGAGGTTTGGTGAGGTTGGGTGAGCAAACGCAGACCCTTTAAAGTAATACTGCGTGCTACCCATCCCATGGGTCCCAAATCTCCAGGTTCAAGGGCATCTTCCTACATCGAAAACATGCATGAGATACCCAGAAGATGGTACACCGTGTGATCGCGAAAGGTTTCTAAAACGCACCTCATTTCTCATCTCCTTGTGCTCGGGTTCGCCATTCCAGCTGCTTTACTAGCAATCTCCCTCCTTGGAGAATCAGCACCTTTAACCTCCTGTTCCATACAGGTTGCAATTTGTCCTGAGGATGAACGGGAAGAGGGGAAAACAATGAGAGACTAGCTCTAGGTGTTGGGACAGGCACAGGTCACTCTATTTTCCCATCAGGAAGAAGAATTAAGCACAGGCTCAGCCTGCCGCCCGGGACCAGAATAGGGCCTGAAGCAATCCTGCGCTTTTGCGGCCAGCTCCCAAGAAAGCGAGTTGAAAAATGGAGCTCAGGGGCACTGCAATTCACAAACCTGCAGACTTATAAATGATCACTCTCGTCCACAAATATATTGAGGGAAGGCAACGAAGAGGATTTAAAGCAAGGCAGAATTGCAGGAAACAGATTTCAGGAGGGAGATTCGAATCGCCTTTAAAGCACAGGAAAAGCGGCAAAACATCGACAATGATGCCCTTGGCCAAAAAGGGCGTATGCGTTTTTTCCTGAATATATTCAGGAAAAAACGCATACGCCCTTTTGGCCAACCAAGCAACCTGGAAAGGCAAATCAGCGCTACAAAGAAGTCTCGCTTCCCATCGGTCAAAAGGGCCATGCTGAATAAAGTGTCAAAACCAGAAATGCAGGGCAGGCCATGAGGAAACGGGAGCCTTGTTACGATGATGGGCGGGATGTAAATTGCCAAAAGCCACTCTGGAGAAGTGTACGATGTGTCCTGAAACATCTAAAAATCTCAGCTTAGAGAGCATAGGGCACTTCCACTCATGGGCGTATAAAGTGGGAAAATTAAAAACCAGCAAGACACAGGCACCCCAAAGTTTAGGGCTGCTCTATTCACAAGAACCTCCAACTTCGTTACACCTTAAATATCTCAGGAAAGAGAAAAATGGATAAAGATGTTGTGGTCCTTATGTACAATGAAATATCACTCAGCCATGAAATCAACGTCATAAGGCTAGTAGCAGCATGATGAGTGGATTTAGGTCCGACGATTCTAAGTGAAATAAGTCACACAGAAAAAGACACTTATCATAAGATATCACTTATAGAGGGAAAGTAAAAACCGCTACCCTTGAACTGAATTACAAAACAGAACAGAGTCACACGTTTAGAAAACACACTATGGCTGCTTAACGGGAAAGGTGATGTGGGGCGATGCATAAAACAAGGGTTTCAAATTAGCTCACATACCGTTCCATAAACCCAATATGTAATAGACAAGACCTACTCCTTGCTCAGTGAATTGGACTCGACACCCCCTATTCACGGCCCAAGAATATATCTGACTAGTAAGAATCTTAAAACCTATGTATTGATATCTCTCTGTAAGTGAGTCAAGTGGGTGTAAAGTGACATAAACACAGCAGTGAAAAGCAGCTAAACCCCATTATAAAAATCAATTACTTTTAAAATCCTGTGAAACAAAGACAGTGAAAGAGAGAGAAATTCTTACAAAATTCGTTCAGGGGCTGTGATGCCATCTGGATTGACCATGTATAGACCCACAGCTGATTGAGACATAAGGGTGGACACTCTTGGGGCTGAGAGGTTTGGTGAGGTTGGGTGAGCAAACGCAGACCCTTTAAAGTAATACTGCGTGGTACCCATCCCATGGGTCCCAAATCTCCAGGGTCAAGGCCATCTTCCTACATCGAAAACATGCATGAGGAACGCAGAAGATGGTACACCGTGTGATCGGGAAAGGTTTCTAAAACACACCTCATTTCTCATCTCCTTGTGCTCGGGTTCGCCATTCCAGCCGCTTTACTAGCAATCTCCCTCCTTGGAGAATCAGCACCTTTAACCTCCTGTTCCGTACAGGTTGCAATTTGTCCTGAGGATGAACGGGAAGAGGGGGAACCAATGAGAGACTAGCTCTAGGTGTTGGGACAGGCACAGGTCACTCTATTTTCCCATCAGGAAGAAGAATTAAGCACAGGCTCAGCCTGCCGCCCGGGACCAGAATAGGGCCTGAAGCAAACCTGCGCTTTTGCGGCCAGCTCCCAAGAAAGCGAGTTGAAAAATGGAGCTCAGGCGCACTGCAATTCACAAACCTGCAGACTTATAAATGTTCATTCTCGTCCACAAATATATTGAGGGAAGGCAACGAAGAGGATTTGAAAGCAAGGCAGAATTTCAGGAAACAGATTTCAGGAGGGAGATTCGAATCGCCTTTAAAGCACAAGAAAAGCGGCAAAACCTCGACAATGATGCCCTTGGCCAAAAACGGCGTATGCGTTTTTTCCTGAATATATTCAGGAAAAAACGCATACGCCCTTTTTGGCCAAGCAAGCAACCTGGAAAGGCAAATCAGCGCTACAAAGAAGTCTCGCTTCCCATCGGTCAAAAGGGCCAAGCTGAATAAAGTGTCAAAACCAGAACTGCAGGGCAGGCCATGGAGAAACGGGAGCCTTGCTACGCTGATGGGCGGGATGTAAATTGCCAACAGCCACTCTGGAGAAGTGTACGGTGTGTCCTGAAACATCTAAAAAACTCAGCTTAGAGAGCATAGGGCACTTCCACTCATGGGCGTATAAATTGGGAAAACTAAAAATCAGCAAGACACAGGCACCCCAACGTTTAGGGCTGCTCTGTTGACAAGAACCTCCACTTCGTTACACCTTAAATATCTCAGGAAAGAGAAAGATGGATAAATAAGTTGTGGTCCTTATGTACAATGGAATATCACTCAGCCATGAAATCAACGTCATAAGGCTAGTAGCAGCATGATGAGAGGATTTAGGTACGACGATTCTAAGTGAAATAAGTCACACAGAAAAAGACACTTATCATAAGATATCACTTATAGAGGGAATGTAAAAACCGCTACCCTTGAACTGAATTACAAAACAGAACAGAGTCACACGTTTAGAAAACACACTATGGCTGCTTAACGGGAAAGGTGAGGTGGGGTGATGCATAAAACAAGGGTTTCAAATTAGCTCAGATACCGTTCCATAAACCCAATATGTAATAGACAAGACCTACTCCTTGCTCAGTGAATTGGACTCAACACCCCCTATTCACGGCCCAAGAATATATCTGACTAGTAAGAATCTTAAAACCTATGTATTGATATCTCTCTGTAAGTGAGTCAAGTGGGTGTAAAGTGACATAAACATAGCAGTGAAAAGCAGCTAAACCCCATTATAAAAATCAATTACTTTTAAAATCCTGTGAAACAAAGACAGTGAAAGAGAGAGAAATTCTTACAAAATTCGTTCAGGGGCTGTGATGCCACCTGGATTGACCGTGTATAGACCCACAGCTGATTGAGACATAAGGGTGGACACTCTTGGGGCTGAGAGGTTTGGTGAGCTTGGGTGAGGAAACGCAGACCCTTTAAAGTAATACTGCGTGGTACCCATCCCATGGGTTTCAAATCTCCAGGTTCAAGGGCATCTTCCTACATCGAAAACATGCATGAGAAACCCAGAAGATGGTACACCGTGTGATCGCGAAAGGTTTCTAAAACACACCTCATTTCTCATCTCCTTGTGCTCGGGTTCGCCATTCCAGCCGCTTTACTAGCAATCTCCCTCCTTGGAGAATCAGCACCTTTAACCTCCTGTTCCGTACAGGTTGCAATTTGTCCTGAGGATGAACGGGAAGAGGGGGAACCAATGAGAGACTAGCTCTAGGTGTTGGGAGAGGCACAGGTCACTCTATTTTCCCATCAGGAAGAAGAATTAAGCACAGGCTCAGCCTGCCGCCCAGGACCAGAATAGGGCCTGAAGCAATCCTGCGCTTTTGCGGCCAGCTCCCAAGAAAGCGAGTTGAAAAATGGAGCTCAGGGGCACTGCAATTCACAAACCTGCAGACTTATAAATGATCACTCTCGTCCACAAATATATTGAGGGAAGGCAACGAAGAGGATTTGAAAGCAAGGCGGAATTGCAGGAAACAGATTTCAGAAGGGAGATTCGAATCGCCTTTAAAGCACAGGAAAAGCGGCAAAACCTCGACAATGTTGCCCTTGGCCAAAAAGGGCGTATGCGTTTTTTCCTGAATATATTCAGGAAAAAACGCATACGCCCTTTTTGGCCAAGCAAGCAACCTGGAAAGGCAAATCAGCGCTACAAAGAAGTCTCGCTTCCCATCGGTCAAAAGGGCCAAGCTGAATAAAGTGTCAAAACCAGAAATGCAGGGCAGGCCATGAGGAAACGGGAGCCTTGCTACGATGATGGGCGGGATGTAAATTAGCCAACAGCCACTCTGGAGAAGTGTACGGTGTGTCCTGAAACATCTAAAAAACTCAGCTTAGAGAGCATAGGGCAGTTCCACTCATGGGCGTATAAATTGGGAAAACTAAAAATCAGCAAGACACAGGCACCCCAACATTTAGGGCTGCTCTGTTGACAAGAACCTCCACTTCGTTACACCTTAAATATCCCAGGAAAGAGAAAAATGGATAAAGAAGTTGTGGTCCTTATGTACAAAGGAATATCACTCAGCCATGAAATCAACGTCATAAGGCTAGTAGCAGCATGATGAGTGGATTTAGGTACGACGATTCTAAGTGAAATAAGTCACACAGAAAAAGACACTTATCATAAGATATCACTTATAGAGGGAATGTAAAAACCGCTACCCTTGAACTGAATTACAAAACAGAACAGAGTCACACTTTTACAAAACAAACTATGGCTGCTTAAGGGGAAATGTGAGGTGGGGTGATGCATAAAACAAGGGTTTCAAATTAGCTCAGATACCGTTCCATAAACCCAATATGTAACAGACAAGACCTACTCCTTGCTCAGTGAATTGGACTCAACACCCCCTATTCACGGCCCAAGAATATATCTGATTAGTAAGAATCTTAAAACCTATGTATTGATATCTCTCTGTAAGTGAGTCAAGTGGGTGTAAAGTGACATAAACACAGCAGTGAAAAGCAGCTAAACCCCATTATAAAAATCAATTACTTTTAAAAACCTGTGAAACAAAGACAGTGAAAGAGAGAGAAATTCTTACAAAATTCGTTCAGGGGCTGTGATGCCACCTGGATTGACCATGTATAGACCCACAGCTGATTGAGACATAAGGGTGAACACTCTTGGGGCTGAGAGGTTTGGTGAGGTTGGGTGAGCAAACGCAGACCCTTTAAAGTAATACTGCGTGGTATCCATCCCATGGGTCCCAAATCTCCAGGTTCAAGGGCATCTTCCTACATCGAAAACATGCATGAGAAACCCAGAAGATGGTACACCGTGTGATCGGGAAAGGTTTCTAAAACACTCCTCATTTCTCATCTCCTTGTGCTCGGGTTCGCCATTCCAGCCAGTTTACTAGCAATCTCCCTCCTTGGAGAATCAGCACCTTTAACCTCCTGTTCCGTACAGGTTGCAATTTGTCCTGAGGATGAACGGGAAGAGGGGGAACCAATGAGAGACTAGCTCTAGGTGTTGGGACAGGCACAGGTCACTCTATTTTCCCATCAGGAAGAAGAATTAAGCACAGGCTCAGCCTGCCGCCCGGGACCAGAATAGGGCCTGAAGCAAACCTGCGCTTTTGCGGCCAGCTCCCAAGAAAGCGAGTTGAAAAATGGAGCTCAGGCGCACTGCAATTCACAAACCTGCAGACTTATAAATGTTCATTCTCGTCCACAAATATATTGAGGGAAGGCAACGAAGAGGATTTGAAAGCAAGGCAGAATTTCAGGAAACAGATTTCAGGAGGGAGATTCGAATCGCCTTTAAAGCACAAGAAAAGCGGCAAAACCTCGACAATGATGCCCTTGGCCAAAAACGGCGTATGCGTTTTTTCCTGAATATATTCAGGAAAAAACGCATACGCCCTTTTTGGCCAAGCAAGCAACCTGGAAAGGCAAATCAGCGCTACAAAGAAGTCTCGCTTCCCATCGGTCAAAAGGGCCAAGCTGAATAAAGTGTCAAAACCAGAACTGCAGGGCAGGCCATGGAGAAACGGGAGCCTTGCTACGCTGATGGGCGGGATGTAAATTGCCAACAGCCACTCTGGAGAAGTGTACGGTGTGTCCTGAAACATCTAAAAAACTCAGCTTAGAGAGCATAGGGCACTTCCACTCATGGGCGTATAAATTGGGAAAACTAAAAATCAGCAAGACACAGGCACCCCAACGTTTAGGGCTGCTCTGTTGACAAGAACCTCCACTTCGTTACACCTTAAATATCTCAGGAAAGAGAAAGATGGATAAATAAGTTGTGGTCCTTATGTACAATGGAATATCACTCAGCCATGAAATCAACGTCATAAGGCTAGTAGCAGCATGATGAGAGGATTTAGGTACGACGATTCTAAGTGAAATAAGTCACACAGAAAAAGACACTTATCATAAGATATCACTTATAGAGGGAATGTAAAAACCGCTACCCTTGAACTGAATTACAAAACAGAACAGAGTCACACGTTTAGAAAACACACTATGGCTGCTTAACGGGAAAGGTGAGGTGGGGTGATGCATAAAACAAGGGTTTCAAATTAGCTCAGATACCGTTCCATAAACCCAATATGTAATAGACAAGACCTACTCCTTGCTCAGTGAATTGGACTCAACACCCCCTATTCACGGCCCAAGAATATATCTGACTAGTAAGAATCTTAAAACCTATGTATTGATATCTCTCTGTAAGTGAGTCAAGTGGGTGTAAAGTGACATAAACATAGCAGTGAAAAGCAGCTAAACCCCATTATAAAAATCAATTACTTTTAAAATCCTGTGAAACAAAGACAGTGAAAGAGAGAGAAATTCTTACAAAATTCGTTCAGGGGCTGTGATGCCACCTGGATTGACCGTGTATAGACCCACAGCTGATTGAGACATAAGGGTGGACACTCTTGGGGCTGAGAGGTTTGGTGAGCTTGGGTGAGGAAACGCAGACCCTTTAAAGTAATACTGCGTGGTACCCATCCCATGGGTTTCAAATCTCCAGGTTCAAGGGCATCTTCCTACATCGAAAACATGCATGAGAAACCCAGAAGGTGGTACACCGTGTGATCGCGAAAGGTTTCTAAAACACACCTCATTTCTCATCTCCTTGTGCTCGGGTTCGCCATTCCAGCCGCTTTACTAGCAATCTCCCTCCTTGGAGAATCAGCACCTTTAACCTCCTGTTCCGTACAGGTTGCAATTTGTCCTGAGGATGAACGGGAAGAGGGGGAACCAATGAGAGACTAGCTCTAGGTGTTGGGAGAGGCACAGGTCACTCTATTTTCCCATCAGGAAGAAGAATTAAGCACAGGCTCAGCCTGCCGCCCAGGACCAGAATAGGGCCTGAAGCAATCCTGCGCTTTTGCGGCCAGCTCCCAAGAAAGCGAGTTGAAAAATGGAGCTCAGGGGCACTGCAATTCACAAACCTGCAGACTTATAAATGATCACTCTCGTCCACAAATATATTGAGGGAAGGCAACGAAGAGGATTTGAAAGCAAGGCGGAATTGCAGGAAACAGATTTCAGAAGGGAGATTCGAATCGCCTTTAAAGCACAGGAAAAGCGGCAAAACCTCGACAATGTTGCCCTTGGCCAAAAAGGGCGTATGCGTTTTTTCCTGAATATATTCAGGAAAAAACGCATACGCCCTTTTTGGCCAAGCAAGCAACCTGGAAAGGCAAATCAGCGCTACAAAGAAGTCTCGCTTCCCATCGGTCAAAAGGGCCAAGCTGAATAAAGTGTCAAAACCAGAAATGCAGGGCAGGCCATGAGGAAACGGGAGCCTTGCTACGATGATGGGCGGGATGTAAATTAGCCAACAGCCACTCTGGAGAAGTGTACGGTGTGTCCTGAAACATCTAAAAAACTCAGCTTAGAGAGCATAGGGCAGTTCCACTCATGGGCGTATAAATTGGGAAAACTAAAAATCAGCAAGACACAGGCACCCCAACATTTAGGGCTGCTCTGTTGACAAGAACCTCCACTTCGTTACACCTTAAATATCCCAGGAAAGAGAAAAATGGATAAAGAAGTTGTGGTCCTTATGTACAAAGGAATATCACTCAGCCATGAAATCAACGTCATAAGGCTAGTAGCAGCATGATGAGTGGATTTAGGTACGACGATTCTAAGTGAAATAAGTCACACAGAAAAAGACACTTATCATAAGATATCACTTATAGAGGGAATGTAAAAACCGCTACCCTTGAACTGAATTACAAAACAGAACAGAGTCACACTTTTACAAAACACACTATGGCTGCTTAAGGGGAAATGTGAGGTGGGGTGATGCATAAAACAAGGGTTTCAAATTAGCTCAGATACCGTTCCATAAACCCAATATGTAACAGACAAGACCTACTCCTTGCTCAGTGAATTGGACTCAACACCCCATATTCACGGCCCAAGAATATATCTGACTAGTAAGAATCTTAAAACCTATGTATTGATATCTCTCTGTAAGTGAGTCAAGTGGGTGTAAAGTGACATAAACACAGCAGTGAAAAGCAGCTAAACCCCATTATAAAAATCAATTACTTTTAAAAACCTGTGAAACAAAGACAGTGAAAGAGAGAGAAATTCTTACAAAATTCGTTCAGGGGCTGTGATGCCACCTGGATTGACCATGTATAGACCCACAGCTGATTGAGACATAAGGGTGAACACTCTTGGGGCTGAGAGGTTTGGTGAGGTTGGGTGAGCAAACGCAGACCCTTTAAAGTAATACTGCGTGGTATCCATCCCATAGGTCCCAAATCTCCAGGTTCAAGGGCATCTTCCTACATCGAAAACATGCATGAGAAACCCAGAAGATGGTACACCGTGTGATCGGGAAAGGTTTCTAAAACACTCCTCATTTCTCATCTCCTTGTGCTCGGGTTCGCCATTCCAGCCAGTTTACTAGCAATCTCCCTCCTTGGAGAATCAGCACCTTTAACCTCCTGTTCCGTACAGTTTGCAATTTGTCCTGAGGATAAAAGGGAAGAGGGGGAACCAATGAGAGACTAGCTCTAGGTGTTGGGACAGGCACAGGTCACTCTATTTTCCCATCAGGAAGAAGAATTAAGCACAGGCTCAGCCTGCCCCCCGGGACCACTATAGGGCCTGAAGCAATCCTGCGCTTTTGCGGCCAGCTCCCAAGAAAGCGAGTTGAAAAATGGAGCTCAGGCGCACTGCAATTCACAAACCTGCAGACTTATAAATGTTCACTCTCGTCCACAAATATATTGAGGGAAGGGAACGAAGAGGATTTGAAAGCAAGGCAGAATTGCAGGAAACAGATTTCAGGAGGGAGATTCGAATCGCCTTTAAAGCACAAGAAAAGCGGCAAAACCTCGACAATGATGCCCTTGGCCAAAAAGGGCGTATGCGTTTTTTCCTGAATATATTCAGGAAAAAACGCATACGCCCTTTTTGGCCAACCAACCAACCTGGAAAGGCAAATCAGCGCTACAAAGAAGTCTCGCTTCCCATCGGTCAAAAGGGCCATGCTGAATAAAGTGTCAAAACCAGAAATGCAGGGCAGGCCATGGAGAAACGGGAGCCTTGCTAAGCTGATGGGCGGTATGTAAGTTGCCAACAGCCACTCTGGAGAAGTGTACGGTGTGTCCTGAAACATCTAAAAAACTCAGCTTAGGGAGCACAGGGCACTTCCACTCATGGGCGTATAAATTGGGAAAACTAAAAATCAGCAAGACACAGGCACCCCAACGTTTAGGGCTGCTCTGTTGACAAGAACCTCCAGTTCGTTACACCTTAAATATCTCAGGAAAGAGAAAAATGGATAAATAAGTTGTGGTCCTTATGTACAATGGAATATCACTCAGCCATGAAATCAACGTCATAAGGCTAGTAGCAGCATGATGAGAGGATTTAGGTACGACGATTCTAAGTGAAATTAGTCACAGAGAAAAAGACACTTATCATAAGATATCACTTATAGAGGGAATGTAAAAACCGCTACCCTTGAACTGAATTACAAAACAGAACAGAGTCACACATTTAGAAAACACACTATGGCTGCTTAACGGGAAAGGTGAGGTGGGGTGATGCATAAAACAAGGGTTTCAAATTAGCTCAGATACCGTTCCATAAACCCAATATCTTATAGACAAGACCTACTCCTTGCTCAGTGAATTGGACTCGACTCCCCCTATTCACGGCCCAAGAATATATCTGAGTAGTAAGAATCTTAAAACCTATGTATTGATATCTCTCTGTAAGTGAGTCAAGTGGGTGTAAAGTGACATAAACACAGCAGTGAAAAGCAGCTAAACCCCATTATAAAAATCAATTACTTTTAAAATCCTGTGAAACAAAGACAGTGAAAGAGAGAGAAATTCTTACAAAATTCGTTCAGGGGCTGTGATGCCACCTGGATTGACCATGTATAGACCCACAGCTGATTCAGACATAAGGGTGGACACTCTTGGGGCTGAGAGGTTTGGTGAGGTTGGGTGAGCAAACGCAGACCCTTTAAAGTAATACTGCGTGGTACCCATCCCATGGGTCCCAAATCTCCAGGTTCAAGGGCATCTTCCTACATCGAAAACATGCATGAGAAACCCAGAAGATGGTACACCGTGTGATCGGGAAAGGTTTCTAAAACACACCTCATTTCTCATCTCCTTGTGCTCGGGTTCGCCATTCCAGCCGCTTTACTAGCAATCTCCCTCCTTGGAGAATCAGCACCTTTAACCTCCTGTTCCGTACAGGTTGCAATTTGTCCTGAGGATGAACGGGAAGAGGGGGAACCAATGAGAGACTAGCTCTAGGTGTTGGGACAGGCACAGGTCACTCTATTTTCCCATTAGGAAGAAGAATTAAGCACAGGCTCAGCCTGCCGCCCAGGACCAGAATAGGGCCTGAAGCAATCCTGCGCTTTTGCGGCCAGCTCCCAAGAAAGCGAGTTGAAAAATGGAGCTCAGGGGCACTGCAATTCACAAACCTGCAGACTTATAAATGATCACTCTCGTCCACAAATATATTGAGGGAAGGCAACGAAGAGGATTTGAAAGCAAGGCAGAATTGCAGGAAACAGATTTCAGGAGGGAGATTCGAATCGCCTTTAAAGCACAGGAAAAGCGGCAAAACCTCGACAATGATGCCCATGGCCAAAAAGGGCGTATGCGTTTTTTCCTGAATATATTCAGGAAAAAACGCATACGCCCTTTTTGGCCAAGCAAGCAACCTGGAAAGGCAAATCAGCGCTACAAAGAAGTCTCGCTTCCCATCGGTCAAAAGGGCCATGCTGAATAAAGTGTCAAAACCAGAAATGCAGGGCAGGCCATTTAGAAACGGGAGCCTTGCTACGCTGATGGGCGGGATGTAAATTGCCAACAGCCACTCTGGTGAAGTGTACGGTGTGTCCTGAAACATCTAAAAAACTCAGCTTAGAGAGCATAGGGCACTTCCACTCATGGGCGTATAAATTGGGAAAACTAAAAATCAGCAAGACACAGGCACCCCAACGTTTAGGGCTGCTCTGTTGACAAGAACCTCCACTTCGTTACACCTTAAATATCCCAGGAAAGAGAAAAATGGATAAAGAAGTTGTGGTCCTTATGTACAATGGAATATCACTCAGCCATGAAATCAACGTCATAAGGCTAGTAGCAGCATGATGAGTGGATTTAGGTACGACGATTCTAAGTGAAATAAGTCACAGAGAAAAAGACACTTATCATAAGATATCACTTATAGAGGGAATGTAAAAACCGCTACCCTTGAACTGAATTACAAAACAGAACAGAGTCACACGTTTAGAAAACACACTATGGCTGCTTCACGGGAAAGGTGAGGTGGGGTGATGCATAAAACAAGGGTTTCAAATTAGCTCAGATACCGTTCCATAAACCCAATATGTAATAGACAAGACCTACTCCTTGCTCAGTGAATTGGATTCGACACCCCCTAATCACGGCCCAAGAATATATCTGACTAGTAAGAATCTTAAAACCTATGTATTGATATCTCTCTGTAAGTGAGTCAAGTGGGTGTAAAGTGACATAAACACAGCAGTGAAAAGCAGCTAAACCCCATTATAAAAATCAATTACTTTTAAAATCCTGTGAAACAAAGACAGTGAAAGGGAAAGAAATTCTTACAAAATTCGTTCAGGGGCTGTGATGCCACCTGGATTGACCATGTATAGACCCACAGCTGATTGAGACATAAGGGTGGACACTCTTGGGGCTGAGAGGTTTGGTGAGGTTGGGTGAGCAAACGCAGACCCTTTAAAGTAATACTGCGTGGTACCCATCCTATGGGTCCCAAATCTCCAGGTTCAAGGGCATCTTCCTACATCGAAAACATGCATGAGAAACCCAGAAGATGGTACACCGTGTGATCGGGAAAGGTTTCTAAAACACACCTCATTTCTCATCTCCTTGTGCTCGGGTTCGCCATTCCAGCCGCTTTACTAGCAATCTCCCTCCTTGGAGAATCAGCACCTTTAACCTCCTGTTCCGTACAGGTTGCAATTTGTCCTGAGGATGAACGGGAAGAGGGGGAACCAATGAGAGACTAGCTCTAGGTGTTGGGACAGGCACAGGTCACTCTATTTTCCCATCAGGAAGAAGAATTAGGCACAGGCTCAGCCTGCCGCCCAGGACCAGAATAGGGCCTGAAGCAATCCTGCGCTTTTGCGGCCAGCTCCCAAGAAAGCGAGTTGAAAAATGGAGCTCAGGGGCACTGCAATTCACAAACCTGCAGACTTATAAATGATCACTCTCGTCCACAAATATATTGAGGGAAGGCAACGAAGAGGATTTGAAAGCAAGGCGGAATTGCAGGAAACAGATTTCAGAAGGGAGATTCGAATCGCCTTTAAAGCACAGGAAAAGCGGCAAAACCTCGACAATGATGCCCTTGGCCAAAAAGGGCGTATGCGTTTTTTCCTGAATATATTCAGGAAAAAACGCATACGCCCTATTTGGCCAAGCAAGCAACCTGGAAAGGCAAATCAGCGCTACAAAGAAGTCTCGCTTCCCATCGGTCAAAAGGGCCATGCTGAATAAAGTGTCAAAACCAGAAATGCAGGGCAGGCCATTTAGAAACGGGAGCCTTGCTACGCTGATGGGCAGGATGTAAATTGCCAACAGCCACTCTGGTGAAGTGTACGGTGTGTCCTGAAACATCTAAAAAACTCAGCTTAGAGAGCATAGGGCACTTCCACTCATGGGCGTATAAATTGGGAAAACTAAAAATCAGCAAGACACAGGCACCCCAACGTTTAGGGCTGCTCTGTTGACAAGAACCTCCACTTCGTTACACCTTAAATATCCCAGGAAAGAGAAAAATGGATAAAGAAGTTGTGGTCCTTATGTACAATGGAATATCACTCAGCCATGAAATCAACGTCATAAGGCTAGTAGCAGAATGATGAGTGGATTTAGGTACGACGATTCTAAGTGAAATAAGTCACACAGAAAAAGACACTTATCATAAGATATCACTTACAGAGGGAATGTAAAAACCGCTACCCTTGAACTGAATTACAAAACAGAACAGAGTCACACGTTTAGAAAACACACTATGGCTGCTTAACGGGAAAGGTGAGGTGGGGTGATGCATAAAACAAGGGTTTCAAATTAGCTCAGATACCGTTCCATAAACCCAATATGTAATAGACAAGACCTACTCCTTGCTCAGTGAATTGGACTCAACACCCCCTATTCACGGCCCAAGAATATAGCTGACTAGTAAGAATCTTAAAACCTATGTATTGATATCTCTCTGTAAGTGAGTCAAGTGGGTGTAAAGTGACATAAACACAGCAGTGAAAAGCAGCTAAACCCCATTATAAAAATCAATTACTTTTAAAATCCTGTGAAACAAAGACAGTGAAAGGGAGAGAAATTCTTACAAAATTCGTTCAGGGGCTGTAATGCCACCTGGATTGACCATGTATAGACCCACAGCTGATTGAGACATAAGGGTGGACACTCTTGGGGCTGAGAGGTTTGGTGAGGTTGGGTGAGCAAACGCAGACCCTTTAAAGTAATACTGCGTGGTACCCATCCTATGGGTCCCAAATCTCCAGGTTCAAGGGCATCTTCCTACATCGAAAACATGCATGAGAAACCCAGAAGATGGTACACCGTGTGATCGGGAAAGGTTTCTAAAACACACCTCATTTCTCATCTCCTTGTGCTCGGGTTCGCCATTCCAGCCGCTTTACTAGCAATCTCCCTCCTTGGAGAATCAGCACCTTTAACCTCCTGTTCCGTACAGGTTGCAATTTGTCCTGAGGATGAACGGGAAGAGGGGGAACCAATGAGAGACTAGCTCTAGGTGTTGGGACAGGCACAGGTCACTCTATTTTCCCATCAGGAAGAAGAATTAGGCACAGGCTCAGCCTGCCGCCCAGGACCAGAATAGGGCCTGAAGCAATCCTGCGCTTTTGCGGCCAGCTCCCAAGAAAGCGAGTTGAAAAATGGAGCTCAGGGGCACTGCAATTCACAAACCTGCAGACTTATAAATGATCACTCTCGTCCACAAATATATTGAGGGAAGGCAACGAAGAGGATTTGAAAGCAAGGCGGAATTGCAGGAAACAGATTTCAGAAGGGAGATTCGAATCGCCTTTAAAGCACAGGAAAAGCGGCAAAACCTCGACAATGATGCCCTTGGCCAAAAAGGGCGTATGCGTTTTTTCCTGAATATATTCAGGAAAAAACGCATACGCCCTATTTGGCCAAGCAAGCAACCTGGAAAGGCAAATCAGCGCTACAAAGAAGTCTCGCTTCCCATCGGTCAAAAGGGCCATGCTGAATAAAGTGTCAAAACCAGAAATGCAGGGCAGGCCATTTAGAAACGGGAGCCTTGCTACGCTGATGGGCAGGATGTAAATTGCCAACAGCCACTCTGGTGAAGTGTACGGTGTGTCCTGAAACATCTAAAAAACTCAGCTTAGAGAGCATAGGGCACTTCCACTCATGGGCGTATAAATTGGGAAAACTAAAAATCAGCAAGACACAGGCACCCCAACGTTTAGGGCTGCTCTGTTGACAAGAACCTCCACTTCGTTACACCTTAAATATCCCAGGAAAGAGAAAAATGGATAAAGAAGTTGTGGTCCTTATGTACAATGGAATATCACTCAGCCATGAAATCAACGTCATAAGGCTAGTAGCAGAATGATGAGTGGATTTAGGTACGACGATTCTAAGTGAAATAAGTCACACAGAAAAAGACATTTATCATAAAATATCACTTATAGAGGGAATGTAAAAACCGCTACCCTTGAACTGAATTACAAAACAGAACAGAGTCACACGTTTAGAAAACACACTATGGCTGCTTAACGGGAAAGGTGAGGTGGGGTGATGCATAAAACAAGGGTTTCAAATTAGCTCAGATACCGTTCCATAAACCCAATATGTAATAGACAAGACCTACTCCTTGCTCAGTGAATTGGACTCAACACCCCCTATTCACGGCCCAAGAATATAGCTGACTAGTAAGAATCTTAAAACCTATGTATTGATATCTCTCTGTAAGTGAGTCAAGTGGGTGTAAAGTGACATAAACACAGCAGTGAAAAGCAGCTAAACCCCATTATAAAAATCAATTACTTTTAAAAACCTGTGAAACAAAGACAGTGAAAGAGAGAGAAATTCTTACAAAATTCGTTCAGGGGCTGTGATGCCACCTGGATTGACCATGTATAGACCCACAGCTGATTGAGACATAAGGGTGGACACTCTTGGGGCTGAGAGGTTTGGTGAGGTTGGGTGAGCAAACGCAGACCCTTTAAAGTAATACTGCGTGTTACCCATCCCATGGGTCCCAAATCTCCAGGTTCAAGGCCATCTTCCTACATCGAAAACATGCATGAGGAACCCAGAAGATGGTACACCGTGTGATCGGGAAAGGTTTCTAAAACACACCTCATTTCTCATCTCCTTGTGCTCGGGTTCGCCATTCCAGCCGCTTTACTAGCAATCTCCCTCCTTGGAGAATCAGCACCTTTAACCTCCTGTTCCGTACAGGTTGCAATTTGTCCTGAGGATGAACGGGAAGAGGGGGAACCAATGAGAGACTAGCTCTAGGTGTTGGGACAGGCACAGGTCACTCTATTTTCCCATCAGGAAGAAGAATTAAGCACAGGCTCAGCCTGCCGCCCAGGACCAGAATAGGGTCTGAAGCAATCCTGCGCTTTTGCGGCCAGCTCCCAAGAAAGCGAGTTGAAAAATGGAGCTCAGGGGCACTGCAATTCACAAACCTGCAGACTTATAAATGATCACTCTCGTCCACAAATATATTGAGGGAAGGCAACGAAGAGGATTTGAAAGCAAGGCAGAATTGCAGGAAACAGATTTCAGGAGGGAGATTCGAATCGCCTTTAAAGCACAGGAAAAGCGGCAAAACCTCGACAATGATGCCCTTGGCCAAAAAGGGCGTATGCGTTTTTTCCTGAATATATTCAGGAAAAAACGCATACGCCCTTTTTGGCCAAGCAAGCAACCTGGAAAGGCAAATCAGCGCTACAAAGAAGTCTCGCTTCCCATCGGTCAAAAGGGCCATGCTGAATAAAGTGTCAAAACCAGAAATGCAGGGCAGGCCATATAGAAACGGGAGCCTTGCTACGCTGATGGGCGGGATGTAAATTGCCAACAGCCACTCTGGTGAAGTGTACGGTGTGTCCTGAAACATCTAAAAAACTCAGCTTAGAGAGCATAGGGCACTTCCACTCATGGGCGTATAAATTGGGAAAACTAAAAATCAGCAAGACACAGGCACCCCAACGTTTAGGGCTGCTCTGTTGACAAGAACCTCCACTTCGTTACACCTTAAATATCCCAGGAAAGAGAAAAATGGATAAAGAAGTTGTGGTCCTTATGTACAATGGAATATCACTCAGCCATGAAATCAACGTCATAAGGCTAGTAGCAGCATGATGAGTGGATTTAGGTACGACGATTCTAAGTAAAATAAGTCACAGAGAAAAAGACACTTATCATAAGATATCACTTATAGAGGGAATGTAAAAACCGCTACCCTTGAACTGAATTACAAAACAGAACAGAGTCACACGTTTAGAAAACACACTATGGCTGCTTCACGGGAAAGGTGAGGTGGGGTGATGCATAAAACAAGGGTTTCAAATTAGCTCAGATACCGTTCCATAAACCCAATATGTAATAGACAAGACCTACTCCTTGCTCAGTGAATTGGACTCGACACCCCCTAATCACGGCCCAAGAATATATCTGACTAGTAAGAATCTTAAAACCTATGTATTGATATCTCTCTGTAAGTGAGTCAAGTGGGTGTAAAGTGACATAAACACAGCAGTGAAAAGCAGCTAAACCCCATTATAAAAATCAATTACTTTTAAAATCCTGTGAAACAAAGACAGTGAAAGGGAGAGAAATTCTTACAAAATTCGTTCAGGGGCTGTGATGCCACCTGGATTGACCATGTATAGACCCACAGCTGATTGAGACATAAGGGTGGACACTCTTGGGGCTGAGAGGTTTGGTGAGGTTGGGTGAGCAAAGGCAGACCCTTTAAAGTAATACTGCGTGGTACCCATCCTATGGGTCCCAAATCTCCAGGTTCAAGGGCATCTTCCTACATCGAAAACATGCATGAGAAACCCAGAAGATGGTACACCGTGTGATCGGGAAAGGTTTCTAAAACACACCTCATTTCTCATCTCCTTGTGCTCGGGTTCGCCATTCCAGCCGCTTTACTAGCAATCTCCCTCCTTGGAGAATCAGCACCTTTAACCTCCTGTTCCGTACAGGTTGCAATTTGTCCTGAGGATGAACGGGAAGAGGGGGAACCAATGAGAGACTAGCTCTAGGTGTTGGGACAGGCACAGGTCACTCTATTTTCCCATCAGGAAGAAGAATTAGGCACAGGCTCAGCCTGCCGCCCAGGACCAGAATAGGGCCTGAAGCAATCCTGCGCTTTTGCGGCCAGCTCCCAAGAAAGCGAGTTGAAAAATGGAGCTCAGGGGCACTGCAATTCACAAACCTGCAGACTTATAAATGATCACTCTCGTCCACAAATATATTGAGGGAAGGCAACGAAGAGGATTTGAAAGCAAGGCGGAATTGCAGGAAACAGATTTCAGAAGGGAGATTCGAATCGCCTTTAAAGCACAGGAAAAGCGGCAAAACCTCGACAATGATGCCCTTGGCCAAATAGGGCGTATGCGTTTTTTCCTGAATATATTCAGGAAAAAACGCATACGCCCTATTTGGCCAAGCAAGCAACCTGGAAAGGCAAATCAGCGCTACAAAGAAGTCTCGCTTCCCATCGGTCAAAAGGGCCATGCTGAATAAAGTGTCAAAACCAGAAATGCAGGGCAGGCCATTTAGAAACGGGAGCCTTGCTACGCTGATGGGCAGGATGTAAATTTCCAACAGCCACTCTGGAGAAGTGTACGGTGTGTCCTGAAACATCTAAAAAACTCAGCTTAGAGAGCATAGGGCAGTTCCACTCATGGGCGTATAAATTGGGAAAACTAAAAATCAGCAAGACACAGGCACCCCAACATTTAGGGCTGCTCTGTTGACAAGAACCTCCACTTCGTTACACCTTAAATATCCCAGGAAAGAGAAAAATGGATAAAGAAGTTGTGGTCCTTATGTACAAAGGAATATCACTCAGCCATGAAATCAACGTCATAAGGCTAGTAGCAGCATGATGAGTGGATTTAGGTACGACGATTCTAAGTGAAGTAAGTCACACAGAAAAAGACACTTATCATAAGATATCACTTATAGAGGGAATGTAAAAACCGCTACCCTTGAACTGAATTACAAAACAGAACAGAGTCACACTTTTACAAAACACACTATGGCTGCTTAAGGGGAAAGGTGAGGTGGGGTGATGCATAAAACAAGGGTTTCAAATTAGCTCAGATACCGTTCCATAAACCCAATATGTAACAGACAAGACCTACTCCTTGCTCAGTGAATTGGACTCAACACCCCATATTCACGGCCCAAGAATATATCTGATTAGTAAGAATCTTAAAACCTATGTATTGATATCTCTCTGTAAGTGAGTCAAGTGGGTGTAAAGTGACATAAACACAGCAGTGAAAAGCAGGTAACCCCATTATAAAAATCAATTACTTTTATAAACCTGTGAAACAAAGACAGTGAAAGAGAGAGAAATTCTTACAAAATTCGTTCAGGGACTGTGACGCCACCTGGATTGACCATGTATAGACCCACAGCTGATTGAGACATAAGGGTGGACACTCTTGGGGCTGAGAGGTTTGGTGAGGTTGGGTGAGCAAACGCAGACCCTTTAAAGTAATACTGCGTGCTACCCATCCCATGGGTCCCAAATCTCCAGGTTCAAGGGCATCTTCCTACATCGAAAACATGCATGAGAAACCCAGAAGATGGTACACCGTGTGATCGCGAAAGGTTTCTAAAACGCACCTCATTTCTCATCTCCTTGTGCTCGGGTTCGCCATTCCAGCTGCTTTACTAGCAATCTCCCTCCTTGGAGAATCAGCACCTTTAACCTCCTGTTCCGTACAGGTTGCAATTTGTCCTGAGGATGAACGGGAAGAGGGGAAAACAATGAGAGACTAGTTCTAGGTGTTGGGACAGGCACAGGTCACTCTATTTTCCCATCAGGAAGAAGAATTAAGCACAGGCTCAGCCTGCCGCCCGGGACCAGAATAGGGCCTGAAGCAATCCTGCGCTTCTGCGGCCAGCTCCCAAGAAAGCGAGTTGAAAAATGGAGCTCAGGGGCACTGCAATTCACAAACCTGCAGACTTATAAATGATCACTCTCGTCCACAAATATATTGAGGGAAGGCAACGAAGAGGATTTAAAGCAAGGCAGAATTGCAGGAAACAGATTTCAGGAGGGAGATACGAATCGCCTTTAAAGCACAGGAAAAGCGGCAAAACCTCGACAATGATGCCCTTGGCCAAAAAGGGCGTATGCGTTTTTTCCTGAATATATTCAGGAAAAAACGCATACGCCCTTTTTGGCCAACCAAGCAACCTGGAAAGGCAAATCAGCGCTACAAAGAAGTCTCGCTTCCCATCGGTCAAAAGGGCCATGCTGAATAAAGTGTCAAAACCAGAAATGCAGGGCAGGCCATGAGGAAACGGGAGCCTTGCTACGATGATGGGCGGGATGTAAATTGCCAACACCCACTCTGGAGAAGTGTACGGTGTGTCCAGAAACATCTAAAAAACTCAGCTTAGAGAGCATAGGGCACTTCCACTCATGGGCGTATAAATTGGGAAAACTAAAAATCAGCAAGACACAGGCACCCCAACATTTAGGGCTGCTCTGTTGACAAGAACCTCCACTTCGTTACACCTTAAATATCCCAGAAAAGAGAAAAATGGATAAAGAAGTTGTGGTCCTTATGTACAAAGGAATATCACTCAGCCATGAAATCAACGTCATAAGGCTAGTAGCAGCATGATGAGTGGATTTAGGTACGACGATTCTAAGTGAAATAAGTCACACAGAAAAAGACACTTATCATAAGATATCACTTATAGAGGGAATGTAAAAACCGCTACCCTTGAACTGAATTACAAAACAGAACAGAGTCACACTTTTACAAAACACACTATGGCTGCTTAAGGGGAAAGGTGAGGTGGGGTGATGCATAAAACAAGGGTTTCAAATTAGCTCAGATACCGTTCCATAAACCCAATATGTAACAGACAAGACCTACTCCTTGCTCAGTGAATTGGACTCAACACCCCATATTCACGGCCCAAGAATATATCTGATTAGTAAGAATCTTAAAACCTATGTATTGATATCTCTCTGTAAGTGAGTCAAGTGGGTGTAAAGTGACATAAACACAGCACTGAAAAGCAGCTAAACCCCATTATAAAAATCAATTACTTTTATAAACCTGTGAAACAAAGACAGTGAAAGAGAGAGAAATTCTTACAAAATTCGTTCAGGGGCTGTGATGCCACCTGGATTGACCATGTATAGACCCACAGCTGATTGAGACATAAGGGTGGACACTCTTGGGGCTGAGAGGTTTGGTGAGGTTGGGTGAGGAAACGCAGACCCTTTAAAGTAATACTGCGTGGTACCCATCCCATGGGTTTCAAATCTCCAGGTTCAAGGGCATCTTCCTACATCGAAAACATGCATGAGAAACCCAGAAGATGGTACACCGTGTGATCGCGAAAGGTTTCTAAAACGCACCTCATTTCTCATCTCCTTGTGCTCGGGTTCGCCATTCCAGCTGCTTTACTAGCAATCTCCCTCCTTGGAGAATCAGCACCTTTAACCTCCTGTTCCGTACAGGTTGCAATTTGTCCTGAGGATGAACGGGAAGAGGGGAAAACAATGAGAGACTAGCTCTAGGTGTTGGGACAGGCACAGGTCACTCTATTTTCCCATCAGGAAGAAGAATTAAGCACAGGCTCAGCCTGCCGCCCGGGACCAGAATAAGGCCTGAAGCAATCCTGCGCTTTTGCGGCCAGCTCCCAAGAAAGCGAGTTGAAAAATGGAGCTCAGGGGCACTGCAATTCACAAACCTGCAGACTTATAAATGATCACTCTCGTCCACAAATATATTGAGGGAAGGCAACGAAGAGGATTTAAAGCAAGGCAGAATTGCAGGAAACAGATTTCAGGAGGGAGATACGAATCGCCTTTAAAGCACAGGAAAAGCGGCAAAACCTCGACAATGATGCCCTTGGCCAAAAAGGGCGTATGCGTTTTTTCCTGAATATATTCAGGAAAAAACGCATACGCCCTTTTTGGCCAACCAAGCAACCTGGAAAGGCAAATCAGCGCTACAAAGAAGTCTCGCTTCCCATCGGTCAAAAGGGCCATGCTGAATAAAGTGTCAAAACCAGAAATGCAGGGCAGGCCATGAGGAAACGGGAGCCTTGCTATGATGATGGGCGGGATGTAAGTTGCCAACACCCACTCTGGAGAAGTGTACGGTGTGTCCAGAAACATCTAAAAAACTCAGCTTAGAGAGCATAGGGCACTTCCACTCATGGGCGTATAAATTGGGAAAACTAAAAATCAGCAAGACACAGGCACCCCAACATTTAGGGCTGCTCTGTTGACAAGAACCTCCACTTCGTTACACCTTAAATATCCCAGGAAAGAGAAAAATGGATAAAGAAGTTGTGGTCCTTATGTACAAAGGAATATCACTCAGCCATGAAATCAACGTCATAAGGCTAGTAGCAGCATGATGAGTGGATTTAGGTACGACGATTCTAAGTGAAATAAGTCACACAGAAAAAGACACTTATCATAAGATATCACTTATAGAGGGAATGTAAAAACCGCTACCCTTGAACTGAATTACAAAACAGAACAGAGTCACACTTTTACAAAACACACTATGGCTGCTTAAGGGGAAAGGTGAGGTGGGGTGATGCATAAAACAAGGGTTTCAAATTAGCTCAGATACCGTTCCATAAACCCAATATGTAACAGACAAGACCTACTCCTTGCTCAGTGAATTGGACTCAACACCCCATATTCACGGCCCAAGAATATATCTGATTAGTAAGAATCTTAAAACCTATGTATTGATATCTCTCTGTAAGTGAGTCAAGTGGGTGTAAAGTGACATAAACACAGCAGTGAAAAGCAGCTAAACCCCATTATAAAAATCAATTACTTTTAAAAACCTGTGAAACAAAGACAGTGAAAGAGAGAGAAATTCTTACAAAATTCGTTCAGGGACTGTGATGCCACCTGGATTGAACATGTATAGACCCACAGCTGATTGAGACATAAGGGTGGACACTCTTGGGGCTGAGAGGTTTTGTGAGGTTGGGTGAGCAAACGCAGACCCTTTAAAGTAATACTGCGTGGTACCCATCCCATGGGTTCCAAATCTCCAGGTTCAAGGGCATCTTCCTACATCGAAAACATGCATGAGAAACCCAGAAGATGGTACACCGTGTGATCGCGAAAGGTTTCTAAAACGCACCTCATTTCTCATCTCCTTGTGCTCGGGTTCGCCATTCCAGCTGCTTTACTAGCAATCTCCCTCCTTGGAGAATCAGCACCTTTAACCTCCTGTTCCGTACAGGTTGCAATGTGTCCTGAGGATGAACGGGAAGAGGGGAAAACAATGAGAGACTAGCTCTAGGTGTTGGGACAGGCACAGGTCACTCTATTTTCCCATCAGGAAGAAGAATTAAGCACAGGCTCAGCCTGCCGCCCGGGACCAGAATAGGGCCTGAAGCAATCCTGCGCTTTTGCGGCCAGCTCCCAAGAAAGCGAGTTGAAAAATGGAGCTCAGGGGCACTGCAATTCACAAACCTGCAGACTTATAAATGATCACTCTCGTCCACAAATATATTGAGGGAAGGCAACGAAGAGGATTTAAAGCAAGGCAGAATTGCAGGAAACAGATTTCAGGAGGGAGATACGAATCGCCTTTAAAGCACAGGAAAAGCGGCAAAACCTCGACAATGATGCCCTTGGCCAAAAAGGGCGTATGCGTTTTTTCCTGAATATATTCAGGAAAAAACGCATACGCCCTTTTTGGCCAACCAAGCAACCTGGAAAGGCAAATCAGCGCTACAAAGAAGTCTCGCTTCCCATCGGTCAAAAGGGCCATGCTGAATAAAGTGTCAAAACCAGAAATGCAGGGCAGGCCATGAGGAAACGGGAGCCTTGCTACGATGATGGGCGGGATGTAAATTGCCAACACCCACTCTGGAGAAGTGTACGGTGTGTCCAGAAACATCTAAAAAACTCAGCTTAGAGAGCATAGGGCAGTTCCACTCATGGGCGTATAAATTGGGAAAACTAAAAATCAGCAAGACACAGGCACCCCAACATTTAGGGCTGCTCTGTTGACAAGAACCTCCACTTCGTTACACCTTAAATATCCCAGGAAAGAGAAAAATGGATAAAGAAGTTGTGGTCCTTATGTACAGAGGAATATCACTCAGCCATGAAATCAACGTCATAAGGCTAGTAGCAGCATGATGAGTGGATTTAGGTACGACGATTCTAAGTGAAATAAGTCACACAGAAAAAGACACTTATCATAAGATATCACTTATAGAGGGAATGTAAAAACCGCTACCCTTGAACTGAATTACAAAACAGAACAGAGTCACACTTTTACAAAACACACTATGGCTGCTTAAGGGGAAAGGTGAGGTGGGGTGATGCATAAAACAAGGGTTTCAAATTAGCTCAGATACCGTTCCATAAACCCAATATGTAACAGACAAGACCTACTCCTTGCTCAGTGAATTGGACTCAACACCCCATATTCACGGCCCAAGAATATATCTGATTAGTAAGAATCTTAAAACCTATGTATTGATATCTCTCTGTAAGTGAGTCAAGTGGGTGTAAAGTGACATAAACACAGCAGTGAAAAGCAGCTAAACCCCATTATAAAAATCAATTACTTTTATAAACCTGTGAAACAAAGACAGTGAAAGAGAGAGAAATTTTACAAAATTCGTTCAGGGACTGTGACGCCACCTGGATTGACCATGTATAGACCCACAGCTGATTGAGACATAAGGGTGGACACTCTTGGGGCTGAGAGGTTTGGTGAGGTTCGGTGAGCAAACGCAGACCCTTTAAAGTAATACTGCGTGCTACCCATCCCATGGGTCCCAAATCTCCAGGTTCAAGGGCATCTTCCTACATCGAAAACATGCATGAGAAACCCAGAAGATGGTACACCGTGTGATCGCGAAAGGTTTCTAAAACGCACCTCATTTCTCATCTCCTTGTGCTCGGGTTCGCCATTCCAGCTGCTTTACTAGCAATCTCCCTCCTTGGAGAATCAGCACCTTTAACCTCCTGTTCCGTACAGGTTGCAATTTGTCCTGAGGATGAACGGGAAGAGGGGAAAACAATGAGAGACTAGCTCTAGGTGTTGGGACAGGCACAGGTCACTCTATTTTCCCATCAGGAAGAAGAATTAAGCACAGGCTCAGCCTGCCGCCCGGGACCAGAATAGGGCCTGAAGCAATCCTGCGCTTTTGCGGCCAGCTCCCAAGAAAGCGAGTTGAAAAATGGAGCTCAGGGGCACTGCAATTCACAAACCTGCAGACTTATAAATGATCACTCTCGTCCACAAATATATTGAGGGAAGGCAACGAAGAGGATTTAAAGCAAGGCAGAATTGCAGGAAACAGATTTCAGGAGGGAGATTCGAATCGCCTTTAAAGCACAGGAAAAGCGGCAAAACATCGACAATGATGCCCTTGGCCAAAAAGGGCGTATGCGTTTTTTCCTGAATATATTCAGGAAAAAACGCATACGCCCTTTTTGGCCAACCAAGCAACCTGGAAAGGCAAATCAGCGCTACAAAGAAGTCTCGCTTCCCATCGGTCAAAAGGGCCATGCTGAATAAAGTGTCAAAACCAGAAATGCAGGGCAGGCCATGAGGAAACGGGAGCCTTGCTACGATGATGGGCGGGATGTAAATTGCCAACAGCCACTCTGGAGAAGTGTACGGTGTGTCCTGAAACATCTAAAAAACTCAGCTTAGAGAGCATAGGACACTTCCACTCATGGGCGTATAAATTGGGAAAACTAAAAATCAGCAAGACACAGGCACCCCAACATTTAGGGCTGCTCTGTTGACAAGAACCTCCACTTCGTTACACCTTAAATATCCCAGGAAAGAGAAAAATGGATAAAGAAGTTGTGGTCCTTATGTACAAAGGAATATCACTCAGCCATGAAATCAACGTCATAAGGCTAGTAGCAGCATGATGAGTGGATTTAGGTACGACGATTCTAAGTGAAATAAGTCACACAGAAAAAGACACTTATCATAAGATATCACTTATAGAGGGAATGTAAAAACCGCTACCCTTGAACTGAATTACAAAACAGAACAGAGTCACACTTTTACAAAACACACTATGGCTGCTTAAGGGGAAAGGTGAGGTGGGGTGATGCATAAAACAAGGGTTTCAAATTAGCTCAGATACCGTTCCATAAACCCAATATGTAACAGACAAGACCTACTCCTTGCTCAGTGAATTGGACTCAACACCCCATA
This sequence comes from Balaenoptera physalus, assembly GCF_965194825.1. Taxonomy (NCBI): domain Eukaryota; kingdom Metazoa; phylum Chordata; class Mammalia; order Artiodactyla; family Balaenopteridae; genus Balaenoptera; species Balaenoptera physalus. The sequence continues at coordinate 29,912 of NW_028125117.1, forward strand.
TTCACGGCCCAAGAATATATCTGACTAGTAAGAATCTTAAAACCTATGTATTGATATCTCTCTGTAAGTGAGTCAAGTGGGTGTAAAGTGACATAAACACAGCAGTGAAAAGCAGCTAAACCCCATTATAAAAATCAATTACTTTTAAAAACCTGTGAAACAAAGACAGTGAAAGAGAGAGAAATTCTTACAAAATTCTTTCAGGGGCAGTTATGCTACCTGGATTGACCATATCTAGACCCACAGCTGATTGAGACATAAGGGTGGACACTCTTGGGGCTGAGAGGTTTGGTGAGGTTGGGTGAGGAAACGCAGACCCATTAAAGTAATACTGCGTGGTACCCATCCCATGGGTCCCAAATCTCCAGGTTCAAGGGCATCTTCCTACCTCGAAAACATGCATGAGAAACCCAGAAGATGGTACACCGTGTGATCGAGAAAGGTTTCTAAAACGCACCTCATTTCTCATCTCCTTGTGCTCGGGTTCGCCATTCCAGCTGCTTTACTAGCAATCTCCCTCCTTGGAGAATCAGCACCTTTAACCTCCTGTTCCGTACAGGTTGCAATTTGTCCTGAGGATGAACGGGAAGAGGGGAAAACAATGAGAGACTAGCTCTAGGTGTTGGGACAGGCACAGGTCACTCTATTTTCCCATCAGGAAGAAGAATTAAGCACAGGCTCAGCCTGCCGCCCGGGACCAGAATAGGGCCTGAAGCAATCCTGCGCTTTTGCGGCCAGCTCCCAAGAAAGCGAGTTGAAAAATGGAGCTCAGGGGCACTGCAATTCACAAACCTGCAGACTTATAAATGATCACTCTCGGCCACAAATATATTGAGGGAAGGCAACGAAGAGGATTTAAAGCAAGGCAGAATTGCAGGAAACAGATTTCAGGAGGGAGATACGAATCGCCTTTAAAGCACAGGAAAAGCGGCAAAACCTCGACAATGATGCCCTTGGCCAAAAAGGGCATATGCGTTTTTTCCTGAATATATTCAGGAAAAAACGCATACGCCCTTTTTGGCCAACCAAGCAACCTGGAAAGGCAAATCAGCGCTACAAAGAAGTCTCGCTTCCCATCGGTCAAAAGGGCCATGCTGAATAAAGTGTCAAAACCAGAAATGCAGGGCAGGCCATGAGGAAACGGGAGCCTTGCTACGATGATGGGCGGGATGTAAATTGCCAACACCCACTCTGGAGAAGTGTACGGTGTGTCCAGAAACATCTAAAAAACTCAGCTTAGAGAGCATAGGGCAGTTCCACTCATGGGCGTATAAATTGGGAAAACTAAAAATCAGCAAGACACAGGCACCCCAACATTTAGGGCTGCTCTGTTGACAAGAACCTCCACTTCGTTACACCTTAAATATCCCAGGAAAGAGAAAAATGGATAAAGAAGTTGTGGTCCTTATGTACAAAGGAATATCACTCAGCCATGAAATCAACGTCATAAGGCTAGTAGCAGCATGATGAGTGGATTTAGGTACGACGATTCTAAGTGAAATAAGTCACACAGAAAAAGACACTTATCATAAGATATCACTTATAGAGGGAATGTAAAAACCGCTACCCTTGAACTGAATTACAAAACAGAACAGAGTCACACTTTTACAAAACACACTATGGCTGCTTAAGGGGAAAGGTGAGGTGGGGTGATGCATAAAACAAGGGTTTCAAATTAGCTCAGATACCGTTCCATAAACCCAATATGTAACAGACAAGACCTACTCCTTGCTCAGTGAATTGGACTCAACACCCCATATTCACGGCCCAAGAATATATCTGATTAGTAAGAATCTTAAAACCTATGTATTGATATCTCTCTGTAAGTGAGTCAAGTGGGTGTAAAGTGACATAAACACAGCAGTGAAAAGCAGCTAAACCCCATTATAAAAATCAATTACTTTTATAAACCTGTGAAACAAAGACAGTGAAAGAGAGAGAAATTCTTACAAAATTCGTTCAGGGACTGTGACGCCACCTGGATTGACCATGTATAGACCCACAGCTGATTGAGACATAAGGGTGGACACTCTTGGGGCTGAGAGGTTTGGTGAGGTTCGGTGAGCAAACGCAGACCCTTTAAAGTAATACTGCGTGCTACCCATCCCATGGGTCCCAAATCTCCAGGTTCAAGGGCATCTTCCTACATCGAAAACATGCATGAGAAACCCAGAAGATGGTACACCGTGTGATCGCGAAAGGTTTCTAAAACGCACCTCATTTCTCATCTCCTTGTGCTCGGGTTCGCCATTCCAGCTGCTTTACTACCAATCTCCCTCCTTGGAGAATCAGCACCTTTAACCTCCTGTTCCGTACAGGTTGCAATTTGTCCTGAGGATGAACGGGAAGAGGGGAAAACAATGAGAGACTAGCTCTAGGTGTTGGGACAGGCACAGGTCACTCTATTTTCCCATCAGGAAGAAGAATTAAGCACAGGCTCAGCCTGCCGCCCGGGACCAGAATAGGGCCTGAAGCAATCCTGCGCTTTTGCGGCCAGCTCCCAAGAAAGCGAGTTGAAAAATGGAGCTCAGGGGCACTGCAATTCACAAACCTGCAGACTTATAAATGATCACTCTCGTCCACAAATATATTGAGGGAAGGCAACGAAGAGGATTTAAAGCATGGCAGAATTGCAGGAAACAGATTTCAGGAGGGAGATTCGAATCACCTTTAAAGCACAGGAAAAGCGGCAAAACATCGACAATGATGCCCTTGGCCAAAAAGGGCGTATGCGTTTTTTCCTGAATATATTCAGGAAAAAACGCATACGCCCTTTTTGGCCAACCAAGCAACCTGGAAAGGCAAATCAGCGCTACAAAGAAGTCTCGCTTCCCATCGGTCAAAAGGGCCATGCTGAATAAAGTGTCAAAACCAGAAATGCAGGGCAGGCCATGAGGAAACGGGAGCCTTGCTACGATGATGGGCGGGATGTAAATTGCCAACAGCCACTCTGGAGAAGTGTACGGTGTGTCCTGAAACATCTAAAAAACTCAGCTTAGAGAGCATAGGACACTTCCACTCATGGGCGTATAAATTGGGAAAACTAAAAATCAGCAAGACACAGGCACCCCAACATTTAGGGCTGCTCTGTTGACAAGAACCTCCACTTCGTTACACCTTAAATATCCCAGGAAAGAGAAAAATGGATAAAGAAGTTGTGGTCCTTATGTACAAAGGAATATCACTCAGCCATGAAATCAACGTCATAAGGCTAGTAGCAGCATGATGAGTGGATTTAGGTACGACGATTCTAAGTGAAATAAGTCACACAGAAAAAGACACTTATCATAAGATATCACTTATAGAGGGAATGTAAAAACCGCTACCCTTGAACTGAATTACAAAACAGAACAGAGTCACACTTTTACAAAACACACTATGGCTGCTTAAGGGGAAAGGTAAGGTGGGGTGATGCATAAAACAAGGGTTTCAAATTAGCTCAGATACCGTTCCATAAACCCAATATGTAACAGACAAGACCTACTCCTTGCTCAGTGAATTGGACTCAACACCCCATATTCACGGCCCAAGAATATATCTGACTAGTAAGAATCTTAAAACCTATGTATTGATATCTCTCTGTAAGTGAGTCAAGTGGGTGTAAAGTGACATAAACACAGCAGTGAAAAGCAGCTAAACCCCATTATAAAAATCAATTACTTTTAAAAACCTGTGAAACAAAGACAGTGAAAGAGAGAGAAATTCTTACAAAATTCGTTCAGGGGCAGTTATGCTACCTGGATTGACCATATCTAGACCCACAGCTGATTGAGACATAAGGGTGGACACTCTTGGGGCTGAGAGGTTTGGTGAGGTTGGGTGAGGAAACGCAGACCCATTAAAGTAATACTGCGTGGTACCCATCCCATGGGTCCCAAATCTCCAGGTTCAAGGGCATCTTCCTACATCGAAAACATGCATGAGAAACCGAGAAGATGGTACACCGTGTGATCGAGAAAGGTTTCTAAAACGCACCTCATTTCTCATCTCCTTGTGCTCGGGTTCGCCATTCCAGCTGCTTTACTAGCAATCTCCCTCCTTGGAGAATCAGCACCTTTAACCTCCTGTTCCGTACAGGTTGCAATTTGTCCTGAGGATGAACGGGAAGGGGGGAAAACAATGAGAGACTAGCTCTAGGTGTTGAGACAGGCACAGGTCACTCTATTTTCCCATCAGGAAGAAGAATTAACCACAGGCTCAGCCTGCCGCCCGGGATCAGAATAAGGCCTGAAGCAATCCTGCGCTTTTGCGGCCAGCTCCCAAGAAAGCGAGTTGAAAAATGGAGCTCAGGGGCACTGCAATTCACAAACCTGCAGACTTATAAATGATCACTCTCGTCCACAAATATATTGAGGGAAGGCAACGAAGAGGATTTGAAAGCAAGGCAGAATTGCAGGAAACAGATTTCAGGAGGGAGAGTCAAATCGCCTTTAAAGCACAGGAAAAGCGGCAAAACCTCGACAAGATGCCCTTGGCCAAAAAGGGCGTATGCGTTTTTTCCTGAATATATTCAGGAAAAAACGCATACGCCCTTTTTGGCCAACCAACCAACCTGGAAAGGCAAATCAGCGCTACAAAGAAGTCTCGCTTCCCATCGGTCAAAAGGGCCATGCTGAATAAAGTGTCAAAACCAGAAATGCAGGGCAGGCCATGAGGAAACGGGAGCCTTGTTACGATGATGGGCGGGATGTAAATTGCCAACAGCCACTCTGGAGAAGTGTACGATGTGTCCTGAAACATCTAAAAAACTCAGCTTAGAGAGCATAGGGCACTTCCACTCATGGGCGTATAAAGTGGGAAAATTAAAAACCAGCAAGACACAGGCACCCCAACGTTTAGGGCTGCTCTGTTGACAAGAACCTCCACTTCGTTACACCTTAAATATCCCAGGAAAGAGAAAAATGGATAAAGAAGTTGTGGTCCTTATGTACAATGGAATATCACTCAGCCATGAAATCAACGTCATAAGGCTAGTAGCAGCATGATGAGTGGATTTAGGTACGACGATTCTAAGTGAAATAAGTCACAGAGAAAAAGACACTTATCATAAGATATCACTTATAGAGGGAATGTAAAAACCGCTACCCTTGAACTGAATTACAAAACAGAACAGAGTCACACGTTTAGAAAACACACTATGGCTGCTTCACGGGAAAGGTGAGGTGGGGTGATGCATAAAACAAGGGTTTCAAATTAGCTCAGATACCGTTCCATAAACCCAATATGTAATAGACAAGACCTACTCCTTGCTCAGTGAATTGGACTCGACACCCCCTAATCACGGCCCAAGAATATATCTGACTAGTAAGAATCTTAAAACCTATGTATTGATATCTCTCTGTAAGTGAGTCAAGTGGGTGTAAAGTGACATAAACACAGCAGTGAAAAGCAGCTAAACCCCATTATAAAAATCAATTACTTTTAAAATCCTGTGAAACAAAGACAGTGAAAGGGAGAGAAATTCTTACAAAATTCGTTCAGGGGCTGTGATGCCACCTGGATTGACCATGTATAGACCCACAGCTGATTGAGACATAAGGGTGGACACTCTTGGGGCTGAGAGGTTTGGTGAGGTTGGGTGAGCAAACGCAGACCCTTTAAAGTAATACTGCGTGGTACCCATCCTATGGGTCCCAAATCTCCAGGTTCAAGGGCATCTTCCTACATCGAAAACATGCATGAGAAACCCAGAAGATGGTACACCGTGTGATCGGGAAAGGTTTCTAAAACACACCTCATTTCTCATCTCCTTGTGCTCGGGTTCGCCATTCCAGCCGCTTTACTAGCAATCTCCCTCCTTGGAGAATCAGCACCTTTAACCTCCTGTTCCGTACAGGTTGCAATTTGTCCTGAGGATGACCGGGAAGAGGGGGAACCAATGAGAGACTAGCTCTAGGTGTTGGGACAGGCACAGGTCACTCTATTTTCCCATCAGGAAGAAGAATTAAGCACAGGCTCAGCCTGCCGCCCAGGACCAGAATAGGGCCTGAAGCAATCCTGCGCTTTTGCGGCCAGCTCCCAAGAAAGCGAGTTGAAAAATGGAGCTCAGGGGCACTGCAATTCACAAACCTGCAGACTTATAAATGATCACTCTCGTCCACAAATATATTGAGGGAAGGCAACGAAGAGGATTTGAAAGCAAGGCGGAATTGCAGGAAACAGATTTCAGGAGGGAGATACGAATCGCCTTTAAAGCACAGGAAAAGCGGCAAAACCTCGACAATGATGCCCTTGGCCAAAAAGGGCGTATGCGTTTTTTCCTGAATATATTCAGGAAAAAACGCATACGCCCTATTTGGCCAAGCAAGCAACCTGGAAAGGCAAATCAGCGCTACAAAGAAGTCTCGCTTCCCATCGGTCAAAAGGGCCATGCTGAATAAAGTGTCAAAACCATAAATGCAGGGCAGGCCATTTAGAAACGGGAGCCTTGCTACGCTGAAGGGCAGGATGTAAATTGCCAACAGCCACTCTGGTGAAGTGTACGGTGTGTCCTGAAACATCTAAAAAACTCAGCTTAGAGAGCATCGGGCACTTCCACTCATGGGCGTATAAATTGGGAAAACTAAAAATCAGCAAGACACAGGCACCCCAAAGTTTAGGGCTGCTCTGTTGACAAGAACCTCCACTTCGTTACACCTTAAATATCCCAGGAAAGAGAAAAATGGATAAAGAAGTTGTGGTCCTTATGTACAATGGAATATCACTCAGCCATGAAGTCAACGTCATAAGGCTAGTAGCAGCATGATGAGTGGATTTAGGTACGACGATTCTAAGTGAAATAAGTCACAGAGAAAAAGACACTTATCATAAGATATCACTTATAGAGGGAATGTAAAAACCGCTACCCTTGAACTGAATTACAAAACAGAACAGAGTCACACGTTTAGAAAACACACTATGGCTGCTTCACGGGAAAGGTGAGGTGGGGTGATGCATAAAACAAGGGTTTCAAATTAGCTCAGATACCGTTCCATAAACCCAATATGTAATAGACAAGACCTACTCCTTGCTCAGTGAATTGGACTCGACACCCCCTAATCACGGCCCAAGAATATATCTGACTAGTAAGAATCTTAAAACCTATGTATTGATATCTCTCTGTAAGTGAGTCAAGTGGGTGTAAAGTGACATAAACACAGCAGTGAAAAGCAGCTAAACCCCATTATAAAAATCAATTACTTTTAAAATCCTGTGAAACAAAGACAGTGAAAGGGAGAGAAATTCTTACAAAATTCGTTCAGGGGCTGTGATGCCACCTGGATTGACCATGTATAGACCCACAGCTGATTGAGACATAAGGGTGGACACTCTTGGGGCTGAGAGGTTTGGTGAGGTTGGGTGAGCAAACGCAGACCCTTTAAAGTAATACTGCGTGGTACCCATCCTATGGGTCCCAAATCTCCAGGTTCAAGGGCATCTTCCTACATCGAAAACATGCATGAGAAACCCAGAAGATGGTACACCGTGTGATCGGGAAAGGTTTCTAAAACACACCTCATTTCTCATCTCCTTGTGCTCGGGTTCGCCATTCCAGCCGCTTTACTAGCAATCTCCCTCCTTGGAGAATCAGCACCTTTAACCTCCTGTTCCGTACAGGTTGCAATTTGTCCTGAGGATGACCGGGAAGAGGGGGAACCAATGAGAGACTAGCTCTAGGTGTTGGGACAGGCACAGGTCACTCTATTTTCCCATCAGGAAGAAGAATTAAGCACAGGCTCAGCCTGCCGCCCAGGACCAGAATAGGGCCTGAAGCAATCCTGCGCTTTTGCGGCCAGCTCCCAAGAAAGCGAGTTGAAAAATGGAGCTCAGGGGCACTGCAATTCACAAACCTGCAGACTTATAAATGATCACTCTCGTCCACAAATATATTGAGGGAAGGCAACGAAGAGGATTTGAAAGCAAGGCGGAATTGCAGGAAACAGATTTCAGGAGGGAGATACGAATCGCCTTTAAAGCACAGGAAAAGCGGCAAAACCTCGACAATGATGCCCTTGGCCAAAAAGGGCGTATGCGTTTTTTCCTGAATATATTCAGGAAAAAACGCATACGCCCTATTTGGCCAAGCAAGCAACCTGGAAAGGCAAATCAGCGCTACAAAGAAGTCTCGCTTCCCATCGGTCAAAAGGGCCATGCTGAATAAAGTGTCAAAACCATAAATGCAGGGCAGGCCATTTAGAAACGGGAGCCTTGCTACGCTGAAGGGCAGGATGTAAATTGCCAACAGCCACTCTGGTGAAGTGTACGGTGTGTCCTGAAACATCTAAAAAACTCAGCTTAGAGAGCATCGGGCACTTCCACTCATGGGCGTATAAATTGGGAAAACTAAAAATCAGCAAGACACAGGCACCCCAACATTTAGGGCTGCTCTGTTGACAAGAACCTCCACTTCGTTACACCTTAAATATCCCAGGAAAGAGAAAAATGGATAAAGAAGTTGTGGTCCTTATGTACAAAGGAATATCACTCAGCCATGAAATCAACGTCATAAGGCTAGTAGCAGCATGATGAGTGGATTTAGGTACGACGATTCTAAGTGAAATAAGTCACACAGAAAAAGACACTTATCATAAGATATCACTTATAGAGGGAATGTAAAAACCGCTACCCTTGAACTGAATTACAAAACAGAACAGAGTCACACTTTTACAAAACACACTATGGCTGCTTAAGGGGAAAGGTGAGGTGGGGTGATGCATAAAACAAGGGTTTCAAATTAGCTCAGATACCGTTCCATAAACCCAATATGTAACAGACAAGACCTACTCCTTGCTCAGTGAATTGGACTCAACACCCCATATTCACGGCCCAAGAATATATCTGATTAGTAAGAATCTTAAAACCTATGTATTGATATCTCTCTGTAAGTGAGTCAAGTGGGTGTAAAGTGACATAAACACAGCAGTGAAAAGCAGCTAAACCCCATTATAAAAATCAATTACTTTTATAAACCTGTGAAACAAAGACAGTGAAAGAGAGAGAAATTCTTACAAAATTCGTTCAGGGACTGTGACGCCACCTGGATTGACCATGTATAGACCCACAGCTGATTGAGACATAAGGGTGGACACTCTTGGGGCTGAGAGGTTTGGTGAGGTTCGGTGAGCAAACGCAGACCCTTTAAAGTAATACTGCGTGCTACCCATCCCATGGGTCCCAAATCTCCAGGTTCAAGGGCATCTTCCTACATCGAAAACATGCATGAGAAACCCAGAAGATGGTACACCGTGTGATCGCGAAAGGTTTCTAAAACGCACCTCATTTCTCATCTCCTTGTGCTCGGGTTCGCCATTCCAGCTGCTTTACTACCAATCTCCCTCCTTGGAGAATCAGCACCTTTAACCTCCTGTTCCGTACAGGTTGCAATTTGTCCTGAGGATGAACGGGAAGAGGGGAAAACAATGAGAGACTAGCTCTAGGTGTTGGGACAGGCACAGGTCACTCTATTTTCCCATCAGGAAGAAGAATTAAGCACAGGCTCAGCCTGCCGCCCGGGACCAGAATAGGGCCTGAAGCAATCCTGCGCTTTTGCGGCCAGCTCCCAAGAAAGCGAGTTGAAAAATGGAGCTCAGGGGCACTGCAATTCACAAACCTGCAGACTTATAAATGATCACTCTCGTCCACAAATATATTGAGGGAAGGCAACGAAGAGGATTTAAAGCATGGCAGAATTGCAGGAAACAGATTTCAGGAGGGAGATTCGAATCACCTTTAAAGCACAGGAAAAGCGGCAAAACATCGACAATGATGCCCTTGGCCAAAAAGGGCGTATGCGTTTTTTCCTGAATATATTCAGGAAAAAACGCATACGCCCTTTTTGGCCAACCAAGCAACCTGGAAAGGCAAATCAGCGCTACAAAGAAGTCTCGCTTCCCATCGGTCAAAAGGGCCATGCTGAATAAAGTGTCAAAACCAGAAATGCAGGGCAGGCCATGAGGAAACGGGAGCCTTGCTACGATGATGGGCGGGATGTAAATTGCCAACAGCCACTCTGGAGAAGTGTACGGTGTGTCCTGAAACATCTAAAAAACTCAGCTTAGAGAGCATAGGACACTTCCACTCATGGGCGTATAAATTGGGAAAACTAAAAATCAGCAAGACACAGGCACCCCAACATTTAGGGCTGCTCTGTTGACAAGAACCTCCACTTCGTTACACCTTAAATATCCCAGGAAAGAGAAAAATGGATAAAGAAGTTGTGGTCCTTATGTACAAAGGAATATCACTCAGCCATGAAATCAACGTCATAAGGCTAGTAGCAGCATGATGAGTGGATTTAGGTACGACGATTCTAAGTGAAATAAGTCACACAGAAAAAGACACTTATCATAAGATATCACTTATAGAGGGAATGTAAAAACCGCTACCCTTGAACTGAATTACAAAACAGAACAGAGTCACACTTTTACAAAACACACTATGGCTGCTTAAGGGGAAAGGTAAGGTGGGGTGATGCATAAAACAAGGGTTTCAAATTAGCTCAGATACCGTTCCATAAACCCAATATGTAACAGACAAGACCTACTCCTTGCTCAGTGAATTGGACTCAACACCCCATATTCACGGCCCAAGAATATATCTGACTAGTAAGAATCTTAAAACCTATGTATTGATATCTCTCTGTAAGTGAGTCAAGTGGGTGTAAAGTGACATAAACACAGCAGTGAAAAGCAGCTAAACCCCATTATAAAAATCAATTACTTTTAAAAACCTGTGAAACAAAGACAGTGAAAGAGAGAGAAATTCTTACAAAATTCGTTCAGGGGCAGTTATGCTACCTGGATTGACCATATCTAGACCCACAGCTGATTGAGACATAAGGGTGGACACTCTTGGGGCTGAGAGGTTTGGTGAGGTTGGGTGAGGAAACGCAGACCCATTAAAGTAATACTGCGTGGTACCCATCCCATGGGTCCCAAATCTCCAGGTTCAAGGGCATCTTCCTACATCGAAAACATGCATGAGAAACCCAGAAGATGGTACACCGTGTGATCGAGAAAGGTTTCTAAAACGCACCTCATTTCTCATCTCCTTGTGCTCGGGTTCGCCATTCCAGCTGCTTTACTAGCAATCTCCCTCCTTGGAGAATCAGCACCTTTAACCTCCTGTTCCGTACAGGTTGCAATTTGTCCTGAGGATGAACGGGAAGGGGGGAAAACAATGAGAGACTAGCTCTAGGTGTTGAGACAGGCACAGGTCACTCTATTTTCCCATCAGGAAGAAGAATTAACCACAGGCTCAGCCTGCCGCCCGGGATCAGAATAAGGCCTGAAGCAATCCTGCGCTTTTGCGGCCAGCTCCCAAGAAAGCGAGTTGAAAAATGGAGCTCAGGGGCACTGCAATTCACAAACCTGCAGACTTATAAATGATCACTCTCGTCCACAAATATATTGAGGGAAGGCAACGAAGAGGATTTGAAAGCAAGGCAGAATTGCAGGAAACAGATTTCAGGAGGGAGAGTCAAATCGCCTTTAAAGCACAGGAAAAGCGGCAAAACCTCGACAAGATGCCCTTGGCCAAAAAGGGCGTATGCGTTTTTTCCTGAATATATTCAGGAAAAAACGCATACGCCCTTTTTGGCCAACCAACCAACCTGGAAAGGCAAATCAGCGCTACAAAGAAGTCTCGCTTCCCATCGGTCAAAAGGGCCATGCTGAATAAAGTGTCAAAACCAGAAATGCAGGGCAGGCCATGAGGAAACGGGAGCCTTGTTACGATGATGGGCGGGATGTAAATTGCCAACAGCCACTCTGGAGAAGTGTACGATGTGTCCTGAAACATCTAAAAAACTCAGCTTAGAGAGCATAGGGCACTTCCACTCATGGGCGTATAAAGTGGGAAAATTAAAAACCAGCAAGACACAGGCACCCCAAAGTTTAGGGCTGCTCTGTTGACAAGAACCTCCAACTTCGTTACACCTTAAATATCCCAGGAAAGAGAAAAATGGATAAAGAAGTTGTGGTCCTTATGTACAAAGGAATATCACTCAGCCATGAAATCAACGTCATAAGGCTAGTAGCAGCATGATGAGTGGATTTAGGTACGACGATTCTAAGTGAAATAAGTCACACAGAAAAAGACACTTATCATAAGATATCACTTATAGAGGGAATGAAAAAACCGCTACCCTTGAACTGAATTACAAAACAGAACAGAGTCACACGTTTAGAAAACACACAATGGCTGCTTAACGGGAAAGGTGAGGTGGGGTGATGAATAAAACAAGGGTTTCAAATTAGCTCAGATACCGTTCCATAAACCCAATATGTACTAGACAAGACCTACTCCTTGCTTAGTGAATTGGACTCAAAACCCCCTATTCACGGCCCAAGAATATATCTGACTAGTAAGAATCTTAAAACCTATGTATTGATATCTCTCTGTAAGTGAGTCAAGTGGGTGTGAAGTGACATAAACACAGCAGTGAAAAGCAGCTAAACCCCATTATAAAAATCAATTACTTTTAAAAACCTGTGAAAAAAAGACAGTGAAAGAGAGAGAAATTCTTACAAAATTCGTTTAGGGGCAGTTATGCTACCTGGATTGACCATATCTAGACCCACAGCTGATTGAGACATAAGGGTGGACACTCTTGGGGCTGAGAGGTTTGGTGAGGTTGGGTGAGGAAACGCAGACCCATTAAAGTAATACTGGGTGGTACCCATCCCATGGGTCCCAAATCTCCAGGTTCAAGGGCATCTTCCTACATCGAAAACATGCATGAGAAACCCAGAAGATGGTACACCGTGTGATCGAGAAAGGTTTCTAAAACACACCTCATTTCTCATCTCCTTGTGCTCGGGTTCGCCATTCCAGCCGCTTTACTAGCAATCTCCCTCCTTGGAGAATCAGCACCTTTAACCTCCTGTTCCGTACAGGTTGCAATTTGTCCTGAGGATGAACGGGAAGAGGGGGAACCAATGAGAGACTAGCTCTAGGTGTTGGGACAGGCACAGGTCACTCTATTTTCCCATTAGGAAGAAGAATTAAGCACAGGCTCAGCCTGCCGCCCAGGACCAGAATAGGGCCTGAAGCAATCCTGCGCTTTTGCGGCCAGCTCCCAAGAAAGCGAGTTGAAAAATGGAGCTCAGGGGCACTGCAATTCACAAACCTGCAGACTTATAAATGATCACTCTCGTCCACAAATATATTGAGGGAAGGCAACGAAGAGGATTTGAAAGCAAGGCAGAATTGCAGGAAACAGATTTCAGGAGGGAGATTTGAATCGCCTTTAAAGCACAGGAAAAGCGGCAAAACCTCGACAATGATGCCCTTGGCCAAAAAGGGCGTATGCGTTTTTTCCTGAATATATTCAGGAAAAAACGCATACGCCCTTTTTGGCCAACCAAGCAACCTGGAAAGGCAAATCAGCGCTACAAAGAAGTCTCACTTCCCATCGGTCAAAAGGGCCATGCTGAATAAAGTGTCAAAACCAGAAATGCAGGGCAGGCCATTTAGAAACGGGAGCCTTGCTACGCTGATGGGCGGGATGTAAATTGCCAACAGCCACTCTGGTGAAGTGTACGGTGTGTCCTGAAACATCTAAAAAACTCAGCTTAGAGAGCATAGGGCACTTCCACTCATGGGCGTATAAATTGGGAAAACTAAAAATCAGCAAGACACAGGCACCCCAACGTTTAGGGCTGCTCTGTTGACAAGAACCTCCACTTCGTTACACCTTAAATATCCCAGGAAAGAGAAAAATGGATAAAGAAGTTGTGGTCCTTATGTACAATGGAATATCACTCAGCCATGAAATCAACGTCATAAGGCTAGTAGCAGCATGATGAGTGGATTTAGGTACGACGATTCTAAGTGAAATAAGTCACAGAGAAAAAGACACTTATCATAAGATATCACTTATAGAGGGAATGTAAAAACCGCTACCCTTGAACTGAATTACAAAACAGAACAGAGTCACACGTTTAGAAAACACACTATGGCTGCTTCACGGGAAAGGTGAGGTGGGGTGATGCATAAAACAAGGGTTTCAAATTAGCTCAGATACCGTTCCATAAACCCAATATGTAATAGACAAGACCTACTCCTTGCTCAGTGAATTGGACTCGACACCCCCTAATCACGGCCCAAGAATATATCTGACTAGTAAGAATCTTAAAACCTATGTATTGATATCTCTCTGTAAGTGAGTCAAGTGGGTGTAAAGTGACATAAACACAGCAGTGAAAAGCAGCTAAACCCCATTATAAAAATCAATTACTTTTAAAATCCTGTGAAACAAAGACAGTGAAAGGGAGAGAAATTCTTACAAAATTCGTTCAGGGGCTGTGATGCCACCTGGATTGACCATGTATAGACCCACAGCTGATTGAGACATAAGGGTGGACACTCTTGGGGCTGAGAGGTTTGGTGAGGTTGGGTGAGCAAACGCAGACCCTTTAAAGTAATACTGCGTGGTACCCATCCTATGGGTCCCAAATCTCCAGGTTCAAGGGCATCTTCCTACATCGAAAACATGCATGAGAAACCCAGAAGATGGTACACCGTGTGATCGGGAAAGGTTTCTAAAACACACCTCATTTCTCATCTCCTTGTGCTCGGGTTCGCCATTCCAGCCGCTTTACTAGCAATCTCCCTCCTTGGAGAATCAGCACCTTTAACCTCCTGTTCCGTACAGGTTGCAATTTGTCCTGAGGATGACCGGGAAGAGGGGGAACCAATGAGAGACTAGCTCTAGGTGTTGGGACAGGCACAGGTCACTCTATTTTCCCATCAGGAAGAAGAATTAAGCACAGGCTCAGCCTGCCGCCCAGGACCAGAATAGGGCCTGAAGCAATCCTGCGCTTTTGCGGCCAGCTCCCAAGAAAGCGAGTTGAAAAATGGAGCTCAGGGGCACTGCAATTCACAAACCTGCAGACTTATAAATGATCACTCTCGTCCACAAATATATTGAGGGAAGGCAACGAAGAGGATTTGAAAGCAAGGCGGAATTGCAGGAAACAGATTTCAGGAGGGAGATACGAATCGCCTTTAAAGCACAGGAAAAGCGGCAAAACCTCGACAATGATGCCCTTGGCCAAAAAGGGCGTATGCGTTTTTTCCTGAATATATTCAGGAAAAAACGCATACGCCCTATTTGGCCAAGCAAGCAACCTGGAAAGGCAAATCAGCGCTACAAAGAAGTCTCGCTTCCCATCGGTCAAAAGGGCCATGCTGAATAAAGTGTCAAAACCATAAATGCAGGGCAGGCCATTTAGAAACGGGAGCCTTGCTACGCTGAAGGGCAGGATGTAAATTGCCAACAGCCACTCTGGTGAAGTGTACGGTGTGTCCTGAAACATCTAAAAAACTCAGCTTAGAGAGCATCGGGCACTTCCACTCATGGGCGTATAAATTGGGAAAACTAAAAATCAGCAACACACAGGCACCCCAAAGTTTAGGGCTGCTCTGTTGACAAGAACCTCCACTTCGTTACACCTTAAATATCCCAGGAAAGAGAAAAATGGATAAAGAAGTTGTGGTCCTTATGTACAATGGAATATCACTCAGCCATGAAGTCAACGTCATAAGGCTAGTAGCAGCATGATGAGTGGATTTAGGTACGACGATTCTAAGTGAAATAAGTCACAGAGAAAAAGACACTTATCATAAGATATCACTTATAGAGGGAATGTAAAAACCGCTACCCTTGAACTGAATTACAAAACAGAACAGAGTCACACGTTTAGAAAACACACTATGGCTGCTTCACGGGAAAGGTGAGGTGGGGTGATGCATAAAACAAGGGTTTCAAATTAGCTCAGATACCGTTCCATAAACCCAATATGTAATAGACAAGACCTACTCCTTGCTCAGTGAATTGGACTCGACACCCCCTAATCACGGCCCAAGAATATATCTGACTAGTAAGAATCTTAAAACCTATGTATTGATATCTCTCTGTAAGTGAGTCAAGTGGGTGTAAAGTGACATAAACACAGCAGTGAAAAGCAGCTAAACCCCATTATAAAAATCAATTACTTTTAAAATCCTGTGAAACAAAGACAGTGAAAGGGAGAGAAATTCTTACAAAATTCGTTCAGGGGCTGTGATGCCACCTGGATTGACCATGTATAGACCCACAGCTGATTGAGACATAAGGGTGGACACTCTTGGGGCTGAGAGGTTTGGTGAGGTTGGGTGAGCAAACGCAGACCCTTTAAAGTAATACTGCGTGGTACCCATCCTATGGGTCCCAAATCTCCAGGTTCAAGGGCATCTTCCTACATCGAAAACATGCATGAGAAACCCAGAAGATGGTACACCGTGTGATCGGGAAAGGTTTCTAAAACACACCTCATTTCTCATCTCCTTGTGCTCGGGTTCGCCATTCCAGCCGCTTTACTAGCAATCTCCCTCCTTGGAGAATCAGCACCTTTAACCTCCTGTTCCGTACAGGTTGCAATTTGTCCTGAGGATGACCGGGAAGAGGGGGAACCAATGAGAGACTAGCTCTAGGTGTTGGGACAGGCACAGGTCACTCTATTTTCCCATCAGGAAGAAGAA
The DNA here is from genome assembly GCF_965194825.1 of Balaenoptera physalus. Classification (NCBI taxonomy): domain Eukaryota; kingdom Metazoa; phylum Chordata; class Mammalia; order Artiodactyla; family Balaenopteridae; genus Balaenoptera; species Balaenoptera physalus. Next base: position 46,415 of record NW_028125117.1, read on the forward strand.
TTAAGCACAGGCTCAGCCTGCCGCCCAGGACCAGAATAGGGCCTGAAGCAATCCTGCGCTTTTGCGGCCAGCTCCCAAGAAAGCGAGTTGAAAAATGGAGCTCAGGGGCACTGCAATTCACAAACCTGCAGAATTATAAATGATCACTCTCGTCCACAAATATATTGAGGGAAGGCAACGAAGAGGATTTGAAAGCAAGGCGGAATTGCAGGAAACAGATTTCAGGAGGGAGATACGAATCGCCTTTAAAGCACAGGAAAAGCGGCAAAACCTCGACAATGATGCCCTTGGCCAAAAAGGGCGTATGCGTTTTTTCCTGAATATATTCAGGAAAAAACGCATACGCCCTATTTGGCCAAGCAAGCAACCTGGAAAGGCAAATCAGCGCTACAAAGAAGTCTCGCTTCCCATCGGTCAAAAGGGCCATGCTGAATAAAGTGTCAAAACCATAAATGCAGGGCAGGCCATTTAGAAACGGGAGCCTTGCTACGCTGAAGGGCAGGATGTAAATTGCCAACAGCCACTCTGGTGAAGTGTACGGTGTGTCCTGAAACATCTAAAAAACTCAGCTTAGAGAGCATCGGGCACTTCCACTCATGGGCGTATAAATTGGGAAAACTAAAAATCAGCAAGACACAGGCACCCCAAAGTTTAGGGCTGCTCTGTTGACAAGAACCTCCACTTCGTTACACCTTAAATATCCCAGGAAAGAGAAAAATGGATAAAGAAGTTGTGGTCCTTATGTACAATGGAATATCACTCAGCCATGAAGTCAACGTCATAAGGCTAGTAGCAGCATGATGAGTGGATTTAGGTACGACGATTCTAAGTGAAATAAGTCACACAGAAAAAGACACTTATCATAAGATATCACTTATAGAGGGAATGTAAAAACCGCTACCCTTGAACTGAATTACAAAACAGAACAGAGTCACACGTTTAGAAAACACACTATGGCTGCTTCACGGGAAAGGTGAGGTGGGGTGATGCATAAAACAAGGGTTTCAAATTAGCTCAGATACCGTTCCATAAACCCAATATGTAATAGACAAGACCTACTCCTTGCTCAGTGAATTGGACTCAACACCCCCTATTCACGGCCCAAGAATATAGCTGACTAGTAAGAATCTTAAAACCTATGTATTGATATCTCTCTGTAAGTGAGTCAAGTGGGTGTAAAGTGACATAAACACAGCAGTGAAAAGCAGCTAAATCCCATTATAAAAATCAATTACTTTTAAAAACCTGTGAAACAAAGACAGTGAAAGAGAGAGAAATTCTTACAAAATTCGTTCAGGGACTGTGATGCCACCTGGATTGAACATGTATAGACCCACAGCTGATTGAGACATAAGGGTGGACACTCTTGGGGCTGAGAGGTTTGGTGAGGTTGGGTGAGCAAACGCAGACCCTTTAAAGTAATACTGCCTGCTACCCATCCCATGGGTCCCAAATCTCCAGGTTCAAGGGCATCTTCCTACATCGAAAACATGCATGAGGAACCCAGAAGATGGTACACCGTGTGATCGGGAATGGTTTCTAAAACACACCTCATTTCTCATCTCCTTGTGCTCGGGTTCGCCATTCCAGCCGCTTTACTAGCAATCTCCCTCCTTGGAGAATCAGCACCTTTAACCTCCTGTTCCGTACAGGTTGCAATTTGTCCTGAGGATGAACGGGAAGAGGGGGAACCAATGAGAGACTAGCTCTAGGTGTTGGGACAGGCACAGGTCACTCTATTTTCCCATCAGGAAGAAGAATTAAGCACAGGCTCAGCCTGCCGCCCGGGACCAGAATAGGGCCTGAAGCAATCCTGCGCTTTTGCGGCCAGCTCCCAAGAAAGCGAGTTGAAAAATGGAGCTCAGGGGCACTGCAATTCACAAACCTGCAGACTTATAAATGATCACTCTCGTCCACAAATATATTGAGTGAAGGCAACGAAGAGGATTTGAAAGCAAGGCAGAATTGCAGGAAACAGATTTCAGGAGGGAGATTCGAATCGCCTTTAAAGCACATGAAAAGCGGCAAAACCTCGACAATGATGCCCTTGGCCAAAAAGGCGTATGCGTTTTTTCCTGAATATATTCAGGAAAAAACGCATACGCCCTTTTTGGCCAAGCAAGCAACCGGGAAAGGCAAATCAGCGCTACAAAAAGTCTCGCTTCCCATTGGTCAAAAGAGCCATGCTGAATAAAGTGTCAAAACCAGAAATGCAGGGCAGGCCATGGAGAAACGGGAGGCTTGCTACGCTAATGGGCGGGATGTAAATTGCCAACAGCCACTCTGGTGAAGTGTACGGTGTGTCCTGGTACATCTAAAAAACTCAGCTTAGAGAGCATAGGGCACTTCCACTCATGGGCGTATAAATTGGGAAAACTAAAAATCAGCAAGACACAGGCACACCAACGTTTAGGGCTGCTCTGTTGACAAGAACCTCCACTTCGTTACACCTTAAATATCCCAGGAAAGAGAAAAATGGATAAAGAAGTTGTGGTCCTTATGTACAATGGAATATCACTCAGCCATGAAATCAACGTCATAAGGCTAGTAGCAGCATGATGAGTGGATTTAGGTACGACGATTCTAAGTGAAATAAGTCACACAGAAAAAGACACTTATCATAGGATATCACTTATAGAGGGAATGTAAAAACCGCTACCCTTGAACTGAATTACAAAACAGAACAGAGTCACACGTTTAGAAAACACACTATGATTTAATATTTCTTATAGTCCCTTTTTTTTTTTTTTCCACTGAACGTCTTCTTCCTTATTACCTAAAAAAAAAAAAAAAAAAAAAAAAAAGAAAACACACTATGGCTGCTTAACGGGAAAGGTGAGGTGGGGTGATGCATAAAACAAGGGTTTCAAATTAGCTCAGATACCGTTCCATAAACCCAATATGTAATAGACAAGACCTACTCCTTGCTCAGTGAATTGGACTCAACACCCCCTATTCACGGCCCAAGAATATATCTGACTAGTAAGAATCTTAAAACCTATGTATTGATATCTCTCTGTAAGTGAGTCAAGTGGGTGTAAAGTGACATAAACACAGCAGTGAAAGCAGCTAAACCCCATTATAAAAATCAATTACTTTTAAAAACCTGTGAAACAAAGACAGTGAAAGAGAGAGAAATTCTTACAAAATTCGTTCAGGGGCTGTGATGCCACCTGGATTGACCATGTATAGACCCACAGCTGATTGAGACATAAGGGTGGACACTCTTGGGGCTGAGAGGTTTGGTGAGGTTGGGTGAGCAAACGCAGACCCTTTAAAGTAATACTGCGTGTTACCCATCCTATGGGTCCCAAATCTCCAGGTTCAAGGCCATCTTCCTACATCGAAAACATGCATGAGGAACCCAGAAGATGGTACACCGTGTGATCGGGAAAGGTTTCTAAAACACACCTCATTTCTCATCTCCTTGTGCTCGGGTTCGCCATTCCAGTCGCTTTACTAGCAATCTCCCTCCTTGGAGAATCAGCACCTTTAACCTCCTGTTCCGTACAGGTTGCAATTTGTCCTGAGGATGAACGGGAAGAGGGGGAACCAATGAGAGACTAGCTCTAGGTGTTGGGACAGGCACAGGTCACTCTATTTTCCCATCAGGAAGAAGAATTAAGCACAGGCTCAGCCTGCCGCCCGGGACCAGAATAGGGCCTGAAGCAAACCTGCGCTTTTGCGGCCAGCTCCCAAGAAAGCGAGTTGAAAAATGGAGCTCAGGCGCACTGCAATTCACAAACCTGCAGACTTATAAATGTTCACTCTCGTCCACAAATATATTGAGGGAAGGCAACGAAGAGGATTTGAAAGCAAGGCAGAATTGCAGGAAACAGATTTCAGGAGGGAGATTCGAATCGCCTTTAAAGCACAAGAAAAGCGGCAAAACCTCGACAATGATGCCCTTGGCCAAAAACGGCGTATGCGTTTTTTCCTGAATATATTCAGGAAAAAACGCATACGCCCTTTTTGGCCAACCAAGCAACCTGGAAAGGCAAATCAGCGCTACAAAGAAGTCTCGCTTCCCATCGGTCAAAAGGGCCAAGCTGAATAAAGTGTCAAAACCAGAAATGCAGGGCAGGCCATGGAGAAACGGGAGCCTTGCTACGCTGATGGGCGGGATGTAAATTGCCAACAGCCACTCTGGAGAAGTGTACGGTGTGTCCTGAAACATCTAAAAAACTCAGCTTAGAGAGCATAGGGCACTTCCACTCATGGGCGTATAAATTGGGAAAACTAAAAATCAGCAAGACACAGGCACCCCAACGTTTAGGTCTGCTCTGTTGACAAGAACCTCCACTTCGTTACACCTTAAATATCTCAGGAAAGAGAAAGATGGATAAATAAGTTGTGGTCCTTATGTACAATGGAATATCACTCAGCCATGAAATCAACGTCATAAGGCTAGTAGCAGCATGATGAGAGGATTTAGGTACGACGATTCTAAGTGAAATAAGTCACACAGAAAAAGACACTTATCATAAGATATCACTTATAGAGGGAATGTAAAAACCGCTACCCTTGAACTGAATTACAAAACAGAACAGTCACACGTTTAGAAAACACACTATGGCTGCTTAACGGGAAAGGTGAGGTGGGGTGATGCATAAAACAAGGGTTTCAAATTAGCTCAGATACCGTTCCATAAACCCAATATTTAATAGACAAGACCTACTCCTTGCTCAGTGAATTGGACTCGACACCCCCTATTCACGGCCCAAGAATATATCTGACTAGTAAGAATCTTAAAACCTATGTATTGATATCTCTCTGTAAGTGAGTCAAGTGGGTGTAAAGTGACATAAACACAGCAGTGAAAAGCAGCTAAACCCCATTATAAAAATCAATTACTTTTAAAAACCTGTGAAAAAAAGACAGTGAAAGAGAGAGAAATTCTTACAAAATTCGTTCAGGGGCTGTGATGCCACCTGGATTGACCATGTATAGACCCACAGCTGATTGAGACATAAGGGTGGACACTCTTGGGGCTGAGAGGTTTGGTGAGGTTGGGTGAGGAAACGCAGACCCTTTAAAGTAATACTGCGTGGTACCCATCCCATGGGTTCCAAATCTCCAAGTTCAAGGGCATCTTCCTACATCGAAAACATGCATGAGAAACCCAGAAGATGGTACACCGTGTGATCGCGAAAGGTTTCTAAAACGCACCTCATTTCTCATCTCCTTGTGCTCGGGTTCGCCATTCCAGCTGCTTTACTAGCAATCTCCCTCCTTGGAGAATCAGCACCTTTAACCTCCTGTTCCGTACAGGTTGCAATTTGTCCTGAGGATGAACGGGAAGAGGGGAAAACAATGAGAGACTAGCTCTAGGTGTTGGGACAGGCACAGGTCACTCTATTTTCCCATCAGGAAGAAGAATTAAGCACAGGCTCAGCCTGCCGCCCGGGACCAGAATAAGGCCTGAAGCAATCCTGCGCTTTTGCGGCCAGCTCCCAAGAAAGCGAGTTGAAAAATGGAGCTCAGGGGCACTGCAATTCACAAACCTGCAGACTTATAAATGATCACTCTCGTCCACAAATATATTGAGGGAAGGCAACGAAGAGGATTTAAAGCAAGGCAGAATTGCAGGAAACAGATTTCAGGAGGGAGATACGAATCGCCTTTAAAGCACAGGAAAAGCGGCAAAACCTCGACAATGATGCCCTTGGCCAAAAAGGGCGTATGCGTTTTTTCCTGAATATATTCAGGAAAAAACGCATACGCCCTTTTTGGCCAACCAAGCAACCTGGAAAGGCAAATCAGCGCTACAAAGAAGTCTCACTTCCCATCGGTCAAAAGGGCCATGCTGAATAAAGTGTCAAAACCAGAAATGCAGGGCAGGCCATGAGGAAACGGGAGCCTTGCTACGATGGTGGGCGGGATGTAAATTGCCAACAGCCACTCTGGAGAAGTGTACGGTGTGTCCAGAAACATCTAAAAAACTCAGCTTAGAGAGCATAGGGCACTTCCACTCATGGGCGTATAAATTGGGAAAACTAAAAATCAGCAAGACACAGGCACCCCAACATTTAGGGCTGCTCTGTTGACAAGAACCTCCACTTCGTTACACCTTAAATATCCCAGGAAAGAGAAAAATGGATAAAGAAGTTGTGGTCCTTATGTACAAAGGAATATCACTCAGCCATGAAATCAACGTCATAAGGCTAGTAGCAGCATGATGAGTGGATTTAGGTACGACGATTCTAAGTGAAATAAGTCACACAGAAAAAGACACTTATCATAAGATATCACTTATAGAGGGAATGTAAAAACCGCTACCCTTGAACTGAATTACAAAACAGAACAGAGTCACACTTTTACAAAACACACTATGGCTGCTTAAGGGGAAAGGTGAGGTGGGGTGATGCATAAAACAAGGGTTTCAAATTAGCTCAGATACCGTTCCATAAACCCAATATGTAACAGACAAGACCTACTCCTTGCTCAGTGAATTGGACTCAACACCCCATATTCACGGCCCAAGAATATATCTGATTAGTAAGAATCTTAAAACCTATGTATTCATATCTCTCTGTAAGTGAGTCAAGTGGGTGTAAAGTGACATAAACACAGCAGTGAAAAGCAGCTAAACCCCATTATAAAAATCAATTACTTTTAAAAACCTGTGAAACAAAGACAGTGAAAGAGAGAGAAATTCTTACAAAATTCGTTCAGGGACTGTGATGCCACCTGGATTGAACATGTATAGACCCACAGCTGATTGAGACATAAGGGTGGACACTCTTGGGGCTGAGATGTTTTGTGAGGTTGGGTGAGCAAACGCAGACCCTTTAAAGTAATACTGCGTGGTACCCATCCCATGGGTCCCAAATCTCCAGGTTCAAGGGCATCTTCCTACATCGAAAACATGCATGAGAAACCCAGAAGATGGTACACCGTGTGATCGCGAAAGGTTTCTAAAACGCACCTCATTTCTCATCTCCTTGTGCTCGGGTTCGCCATTCCAGCTGCTTTACTAGCAATCTCCCTCCTTGGAGAATCAGCACCTTTAACCTCCTGTTCCGTACAGGTTGCAATTTGTCCTGAGGATGAACGGGAAGAGGGGAAAACAATGAGAGACTAGCTCTAGGTGTTGGGACAGGCACAGGTCACTCTATTTTCCCATCAGGAAGAAGAATTAAGCACAGGCTCAGCCTGCCGCCCGGGACCAGAATAGGGCTTGAAGAATTCCTGCGCTTTTGCGGCCAGCTCCCAAGAAAGCGAGTTGAAAAATGGAGCTCAGGGGCACTGCAATTCACAAACCTGCAGACTTATAAATGATCACTCTCGTCCACAAATATATTGAGGGAAGGCAACGAAGAGGATTTAAAGCAAGGCAGAATTGCAGGAAACAGATTTCAGGAGGGAGATACGAATCGCCTTTAAAGCACAGGAAAAGCGGCAAAACCTCGACAATGATGCCCTTGGCCAAAAAGGGCGTATGCGTTTTTTCCTGAATATATTCTGGAAAAAACGCATACGCCCTTTTTGGCCAACCAAGCAACCTGGAAAGGCAAATCAGCGCTACAAAGAAGTCTCGCTTCCCATCGGTCAAAAGGGCCATGCTGAATAAAGTGTCAAAACCAGAAATGCAGGGCAGGCCATGAGGAAACGGGAGCCTTGCTACGATGATGGGCGGGATGTAAATTGCCAACACCCACTCTGGAGAAGTGTACGGTGTGTCCAGAAACATCTAAAAAACTCAGCTTAGAGAGCATAGGGCAGTTCCACTCATGGGCGTATAAATTGGGAAAACTAAAAATCAGCAAGACACAGGCACCCCAACATTTAGGGCTGCTCTGTTGACAAGAACCTCCACTTCGTTACACCTTAAATATCCCAGGAAAGAGAAAAATGGATAAAGAAGTTGTGGTCCTTATGTACAAAGGAATATCACTCAGCCATGAAATCAACGTCATAAGGCAAGTAGCAGCATGATGAGTGGATTTAGGTACGACGATTCTAAGTGAAATAAGTCACACAGAAAAAGACACTTATCATAAGATATCACTTATAGAGGGAATGTAAAAACCGCTACCCTTGAACTGAATTACAAAACAGAACAGAGTCACACTTTTACAAAACACACTATGGCTGCTTAAGGGGAAAGGTGAGGTGGGGTGATGCATAAAACAAGGGTTTCAAATTAGCTCAGATACCGTTCCATAAACCCAATATGTAACAGACAAGACCTACTCCTTGCTCAGTGAATTGGACTCAACACCCCATATTCACGGCCCAAGAATATATCTGATTAGTAAGAATCTTAAAACCTATGTATTGATATCTCTCTGTAAGTGAGTCAAGTGGGTGTAAAGTGACATAAACACAGCAGTGAAAAGCAGCTAAACCCCATTATAAAAATCAATTACTTTTATAAACCTGTGAAACAAAGACAGTGAAAGAGAGAGAAATTCTTACAAAATTCGTTCAGGGACTGTGACGCCACCTGGATTGACCATGTATAGACCCACAGCTGATTGAGACATAAGGGTGGACACTCTTGGGGCTGAGAGGTTTGGTGAGGTTGGGTGAGCAAACGCAGACCCTTTAAAGTAATACTGCGTGCTACCCATCCCATGGGTCCCAAATCTCCAGGTTCAAGGGCATCTTCCTACATCGAAAACATGCATGAGATACCCAGAAGATGGTACACCGTGTGATCGCGAAAGGTTTCTAAAACGCACCTCATTTCTCATCTCCTTGTGCTCGGGTTCGCCATTCCAGCTGCTTTACTAGCAATCTCCCTCCTTGGAGAATCAGCACCTTTAACCTCCTGTTCCATACAGGTTGCAATTTGTCCTGAGGATGAACGGGAAGAGGGGAAAACAATGAGAGACTAGCTCTAGGTGTTGGGACAGGCACAGGTCACTCTATTTTCCCATCAGGAAGAAGAATTAAGCACAGGCTCAGCCTGCCGCCCGGGACCAGAATAGGGCCTGAAGCAATCCTGCGCTTTTGCGGCCAGCTCCCAAGAAAGCGAGTTGAAAAATGGAGCTCAGGGGCACTGCAATTCACAAACCTGCAGACTTATAAATGATCACTCTCGTCCACAAATATATTGAGGGAAGGCAACGAAGAGGATTTAAAGCAAGGCAGAATTGCAGGAAACAGATTTCAGGAGGGAGATTCGAATCGCCTTTAAAGCACAGGAAAAGCGGCAAAACATCGACAATGATGCCCTTGGCCAAAAAGGGCGTATGCGTTTTTTCCTGAATATATTCAGGAAAAAACGCATACGCCCTTTTGGCCAACCAAGCAACCTGGTAAGGCAAATCAGCGCTACAAAGAAGTCTCGCTTCCCATCGGTCAAAAGGGCCATGCTGAATAAAGTGTCAAAACCAGAAATGCAGGGCAGGCCATGAGGAAACGGGAGCCTTGTTACGATGATGGGCGGGATGTAAATTGCCAAAAGCCACTCTGGAGAAGTGTACGATGTGTCCTGAAACATCTAAAAAACTCAGCTTAGAGAGCATAGGGCACTTCCACTCATGGGCGTATAAAGTGGGAAAATTAAAAACCAGCAAGACACAGGCACCCCAAAGTTTAGGGCTGCTCTATTGACAAGAACCTCCAACTTCGTTACACCTTAAATATCTCAGGAAAGAGAAAAATGGATAAAGATGTTGTGGTCCTTATGTACAATGGAATATCACTCAGCCATGAAATCAACGTCATAAGGCTAGTAGCAGCATGATGAGTGGATTTAGGTCCGACGATTCTAAGTGAAATAAGTCACACAGAAAAAGACACTTATCATAAGATATCACTTATAGAGGGAAAGTAAAAACCGCTACCCTTGAACTGAATTACAAAACAGAACAGAGTCACACGTTTAGAAAACACACTATGGCTGCTTAACGGGAAAGGTGATGTGGGGCGATGCATAAAACAAGGGTTTCAAATTAGCTCACATACCGTTCCATAAACCCAATATGTAATAGACAAGACCTACTCCTTGCTCAGTGAATTGGACTCGACACCCCCTATTCACGGCCCAAGAATATATCTGACTAGTAAGAATCTTAAAACCTATGTATTGATATCTCTCTGTAAGTGAGTCAAGTGGGTGTAAAGTGACATAAACACAGCAGTGAAAAGCAGCTAAACCCCATTATAAAAATCAATTACTTTTAAAATCCTGTGAAACAAAGACAGTGAAAGAGAGAGAAATTCTTACAAAATTCGTTCAGGGGCTGTGATGCCATCTGGATTGACCATGTATAGACCCACAGCTGATTGAGACATAAGGGTGGACACTCTTGGGGCTGAGAGGTTTGGTGAGGTTGGGTGAGCAAACGCAGACCCTTTAAAGTAATACTGCGTGGTACCCATCCCATGTGTCCCAAATCTCCAGGGTCAAGGCCATCTTCCTACATCGAAAACATGCATGAGGAACGCAGAAGATGGTACACCGTGTGATCGGGAAAGGTTTCTAAAACACACCTCATTTCTCATCTCCTTGTGCTCGGGTTCGCCATTCCAGCCGCTTTACTAGCAATCTCCCTCCTTGGAGAATCAGCACCTTTAACCTCCTGTTCCGTACAGGTTGCAATTTGTCCTGAGGATGAACGGGAAGAGGGGGAACCAATGAGAGACTAGCTCTAGGTGTTGGGACAGGCACAGGTCACTCTATTTTCCCATCAGGAAGAAGAATTAAGCACAGGCTCAGCCTGCCGCCCGGGACCAGAATAGGGCCTGAAGCAAACCTGCGCTTTTGCGGCCAGCTCCCAAGAAAGCGAGTTGAAAAATGGAGCTCAGGCGCACTGCAATTCACAAACCTGCAGACTTATAAATGTTCATTCTCGTCCACAAATATATTGAGGGAAGGCAACGAAGAGGATTTGAAAGCAAGGCAGAATTTCAGGAAACAGATTTCAGGAGGGAGATTCGAATCGCCTTTAAAGCACAAGAAAAGCGGCAAAACCTCGACAATGATGCCCTTGGCCAAAAACGGCGTATGCGTTTTTTCCTGAATATATTCAGGAAAAAACGCATACGCCCTTTTTGGCCAAGCAAGCAACCTGGAAAGGCAAATCAGCGCTACAAAGAAGTCTCGCTTCCCATCGGTCAAAAGGGCCAAGCTGAATAAAGTGTCAAAACCAGAACTGCAGGGCAGGCCATGGAGAAACGGGAGCCTTGCTACGCTGATGGGCGGGATGTAAATTGCCAACAGCCACTCTGGAGAAGTGTACGGTGTGTCCTGAAACATCTAAAAAACTCAGCTTAGAGAGCATAGGGCACTTCCACTCATGGGCGTATAAATTGGGAAAACTAAAAATCAGCAAGACACAGGCACCCCAACGTTTAGGGCTGCTCTGTTGACAAGAACCTCCACTTCGTTACACCTTAAATATCTCAGGAAAGAGAAAGATGGATAAATAAGTTGTGGTCCTTATGTACAATGGAATATCACTCAGCCATGAAATCAACGTCATAAGGCTAGTAGCAGCATGATGAGAGGATTTAGGTACGACGATTCTAAGTGAAATAAGTCACACAGAAAAAGACACTTATCATAAGATATCACTTATAGAGGGAATGTAAAAACCGCTACCCTTGAACTGAATTACAAAACAGAACAGAGTCACACGTTTAGAAAACACACTATGGCTGCTTAACGGGAAAGGTGAGGTGGGGTGATGCATAAAACAAGGGTTTCAAATTAGCTCAGATACCGTTCCATAAACCCAATATGTAATAGACAAGACCTACTCCTTGCTCAGTGAATTGGACTCAACACCCCCTATTCACGGCCCAAGAATATATCTGACTAGTAAGAATCTTAAAACCTATGTATTGATATCTCTCTGTAAGTGAGTCAAGTGGCTGTAAAGTGACATAAACATAGCAGTGAAAAGCAGCTAAACCCCATTATAAAAATCAATTACTTTTAAAATCCTGTGAAACAAAGACAGTGAAAGAGAGAGAAATTCTTACAAAATTCGTTCAGGGGCTGTGATGCCACCTGGATTGACCGTGTATAGACCCACAGCTGATTGAGACATAAGGGTGGACACTCTTGGGGCTGAGAGGTTTGGTGAGCTTGGGTGAGGAAACACAGACCCTTTAAAGTAATACTGCGTGGTACCCATCCCATGGGTTTCAAATCTCCAGGTTCAAGGGCATCTTCCTACATCGAAAACATGCATGAGAAACCCAGAAGATGGTACACCGTGTGATCGCGAAAGGTTTCTAAAACACACCTCATTTCTCATCTCCTTGTGCTCGGGTTCGCCATTCCAGCCGCTTTACTAGCAATCTCCCTCCTTGGAGAATCAGCACCTTTAACCTCCTGTTCCGTACAGGTTGCAATTTGTCCTGAGGATGAACGGGAAGAGGGGGAACTAATGAGAGACTAGCTCTAGGTGTTGGGAGAGGCACAGGTCACTCTATTTTCCCATCAGGAAGAAGAATTAAGCACAGGCTCAGCCTGCCGCCCAGGACCAGAATAGGGCCTGAAGCAATCCTGCGCTTTTGCGGCCAGCTCCCAAGAAAGCGAGTTGAAAAATGGAGCTCAGGGGCACTGCAATTCACAAACCTGCAGACTTATAAATGATCACTCTCGTCCACAAATATATTGAGGGAAGGCAACGAAGAGGATTTGAAAGCAAGGCGGAATTGCAGGAAACAGATTTCAGAAGGGAGATTCGAATCGCCTTTAAAGCACAGGAAAAGCGGCAAAACCTCGACAATGTTGCCCTTGGCCAAAAAGGGCGTATGCGTTTTTTCCTGAATATATTCAGGAAAAAACGCATACGCCCTTTTTGGCCAAGCAAGCAACCTGGAAAGGCAAATCAGCGCTACAAAGAAGTCTCGCTTCCCATCGGTCAAAAGGGCCAAGCTGAATAAAGTGTCAAAACCAGAAATGCAGGGCAGGCCATGAGGAAACGGGAGCCTTGCTACGATGATGGGCGGGATGTAAATTAGCCAACAGCCACTCTGGAGAAGTGTACGGTGTGTCCTGAAACATCTAAAAAACTCAGCTTAGAGAGCATAGGGCAGTTCCACTCATGGGCGTATAAATTGGGAAAACTAAAAATCAGCAAGACACAGGCACCCCAACATTTAGGGCTGCTCTGTTGACAAGAACCTCCACTTCGTTACACCTTAAATATCCCAGGAAAGAGAAAAATGGATAAAGAAGTTGTGGTCCTTATGTACAAAGGAATATCACTCAGCCATGAAATCAACGTCATAAGGCTAGTAGCAGCATGATGAGTGGATTTAGGTACGACGATTCTAAGTGAAATAAGTCACACAGAAAAAGACACTTATCATAAGATATCACTTATAGAGGGAATGTAAAAACCGCTACCCTTGAACTGAATTACAAAACAGAACAGAGTCACACTTTTACAAAACACACTATGGCTGCTTAAGGGGAAATGTGAGGTGGGGTGATGCATAAAACAAGGGTTTCAAATTAGCTCAGATACCGTTCCATAAACCCAATATGTAACAGACAAGACCTACTCCTTGCTCAGTGAATTGGACTCAACACCCCCTATTCACGGCCCAAGAATATATCTGATTAGTAAGAATCTTAAAACCTATGTATTGATATCTCTCTGTAAGTGAGTCAAGTGGGTGTAAAGTGACATAAACACAGCAGTGAAAAGCAGCTAAACCCCATTATAAAAATCAATTACTTTTAAAAACCTGTGAAACAAAGACAGTGAAAGAGAGAGAAATTCTTACAAAATTCGTTCAGGGGCTGTGATGCCACCTGGATTGACCATGTATAGACCCACAGCTGATTGAGACATAAGGGTGAACACTCTTGGGGCTGAGAGGTTTGGTGAGGTTGGGTGAGCAAACGCAGACCCTTTAAAGTAATACTGCGTGGTATCCATCCCATGGGTCCCAAATCTCCAGGTTCAAGGGCATCTTCCTACATCGAAAACATGCATGAGAAACCCAGAAGATGGTACACCGTGTGATCGGGAAAGGTTTCTAAAACACTCCTCATTTCTCATCTCCTTGTGCTCGGGTTCGCCATTCCAGCCAGTTTACTAGCAATCTCCCTCCTTGGAGAATCAGCACCTTTAACCTCCTGTTCCGTACAGTTTGCAATTTGTCCTGAGGATAAAAGGGAAGAGGGGGAACCAATGAGAGACTAGCTCTAGGTGTTGGGACAGGCACAGGTCACTCTATTTTCCCATCAGGAAGAAGAATTAAGCACAGGCTCAGCCTGCCCCCCGGGACCACTATAGGGCCTGAAGCAATCCTGCGCTTTTGCGGCCAGCTCCCAAGAAAGCGAGTTGAAAAATGGAGCTCAGGCGCACTGCAATTCACAAACCTGCAGACTTATAAATGTTCACTCTCGTCCACAAATATATTGAGGGAAGGGAACGAAGAGGATTTGAAAGCAAGGCAGAATTGCAGGAAACAGATTTCAGGAGGGAGATTCGAATCGCCTTTAAAGCACAAGAAAAGCGGCAAAACCTCGACAATGATGCCCTTGGCCAAAAAGGGCGTATGCGTTTTTTCCTGAATATATTCAGGAAAAAACGCATACGCCCTTTTTGGCCAACCAACCAACCTGGAAAGGCAAATCAGCGCTACAAAGAAGTCTCGCTTCCCATCGGTCAAAAGGGCCATGCTGAATAAAGTGTCAAAACCAGAAATGCAGGGCAGGCCATGGAGAAACGGGAGCCTTGCTAAGCTGATGGGCGGTATGTAAGTTGCCAACAGCCACTCTGGAGAAGTGTACGGTGTGTCCTGAAACATCTAAAAAACTCAGCTTAGGGAGCACAGGGCACTTCCACTCATGGGCGTATAAATTGGGAAAACTAAAAATCAGCAAGACACAGGCACCCCAACGTTTAGGGCTGCTCTGTTGACAAGAACCTCCACTTCGTTACACCTTAAATATCTCAGGAAAGAGAAAAATGGATAAATAAGTTGTGGTCCTTATGTACAATGGAATATCACTCAGCCATGAAATCAACGTCATAAGGCTAGTAGCAGCATGATGAGAGGATTTAGGTACGACGATTCTAAGTGAAATAAGTCACAGAGAAAAAGACACTTATCATAAGATATCACTTATAGAGGGAATGTAAAAACCGCTACCCTTGAACTGAATTACAAAACAGAACAGAGTCACACGTTTAGAAAACACACTATGATTTAATATTTCTTATAGTCCCTTTTTTTTTTTTTTCCACTGAACGTCTTCTTCCTTATTACCTAAAAAAAAAAAAAAAAAAAAAAAAAAAGAAAACACACTATGGCTGCTTAACGGGAAAGGTGAGGTGGGGTGATGCATAAAACAAGGGTTTCAAATTAGCTCAGATACCGTTCCATAAACCCAATATGTAATAGACAAGACCTACTCCTTGCTCAGTGAATTGGACTCAACACCCCCTATTCACGGCCCAAGAATATATCTGACTAGTAAGAATCTTAAAACCTATGTATTGATATCTCTCTGTAAGTGAGTCAAGTGGGTGTAAAGTGACATAAACACAGCAGTGAAAGCAGCTAAACCCCATTATAAAAATCAATTACTTTTAAAAACCTGTGAAACAAAGACAGTGAAAGAGAGAGAAATTCTTACAAAATTCGTTCAGGGGCTGTGATGCCACCTGGATTGACCATGTATAGACCCACAGCTGATTGAGACATAAGGGTGGACACTCTTGGGGCTGAGAGGTTTGGTGAGGTTGGGTGAGCAAACGCAGACCCTTTAAAGTAATACTGCGTGTTACCCATCCTATGGGTCCCAAATCTCCAGGTTCAAGGCCATCTTCCTACATCGAAAACATGCATGAGGAACCCAGAAGATGGTACACCGTGTGATCGGGAAAGGTTTCTAAAACACACCTCATTTCTCATCTCCTTGTGCTCGGGTTCGCCATTCCAGCCGCTTTACTAGCAATCTCCCTCCTTGGAGAATCAGCACCTTTAACCTCCTGTTCCGTACAGGTTGCAATTTGTCCTGAGGATGAACGGGAAGAGGGGGAACCAATGAGAGACTAGCTCTAGGTGTTGGGACAGGCACAGGTCACTCTATTTTCCCATCAGGAAGAAGAATTAAGCACAGGCTCAGCCTGCCGCCCGGGACCAGAATAGGGCCTGAAGCAAACCTGCGCTTTTGCGGCCAGCTCCCAAGAAAGCGAGTTGAAAAATGGAGCTCAGGCGCACTGCAATTCACAAACCTGCAGACTTATAAATGTTCACTCTCGTCCACAAATATATTGAGGGAAGGCAACGAAGAGGATTTGAAAGCAAGGCAGAATTGCAGGAAACAGATTTCAGGAGGGAGATTCGAATCGCCTTTAAAGCACAAGAAAAGCGGCAAAACCTCGACAATGATGCCCTTGGCCAAAAACGGCGTATGCGTTTTTTCCTGAATATATTCAGGAAAAAACGCATACGCCCTTTTTGGCCAACCAAGCAACCTGGAAAGGCAAATCAGCGCTACAAAGAAGTCTCGCTTCCCATCGGTCAAAAGGGCCATGCTGAATAAAGTGTCAAAACCAGAAATGCAGGGCAGGCCATGAGGAAACGGGAGCCTTGCTACGATGATGGGCGGGATGTAAATTGCCAACACCCACTCTGGAGAAGTGTACGGTGTGTCCAGAAACATCTAAAAAACTCAGCTTAGAGAGCATAGGGCAGTTCCACTCATGGGCGTATAAATTGGGAAAACTAAAAATCAGCAAGACACAGGCACCCCAACATTTAGGGCTGCTCTGTTGACAAGAACCTCCACTTCGTTACACCTTAAATATCCCAGGAAAGAGAAAAATGGATAAAGAAGTTGTGGTCCTTATGTACAAAGGAATATCACTCAGCCATGAAATCAACGTCATAAGGCAAGTAGCAGCATGATGAGTGGATTTAGGTACGACGATTCTAAGTGAAATAAGTCACACAGAAAAAGACACTTATCATAAGATATCACTTATAGAGGGAATGTAAAAACCGCTACCCTTGAACTGAATTACAAAACAGAACAGAGTCACACTTTTACAAAACACACTATGGCTGCTTAAGGGGAAAGGTGAGGTGGGGTGATGCATAAAACAAGGGTTTCAAATTAGCTCAGATACCGTTCCATAAACCCAATATGTAACAGACAAGACCTACTCCTTGCTCAGTGAATTGGACTCAACACCCCATATTCACGGCCCAAGAATATATCTGATTAGTAAGAATCTTAAAACCTATGTATTGATATCTCTCTGTAAGTGAGTCAAGTGGGTGTAAAGTGACATAAACACAGCAGTGAAAAGCAGCTAAACCCCATTATAAAAATCAATTACTTTTATAAACCTGTGAAACAAAGACAGTGAAAGAGAGAGAAATTCTTACAAAATTCGTTCAGGGACTGTGACGCCACCTGGATTGACCATGTATAGACCCACAGCTGATTGAGACATAAGGGTGGACACTCTTGGGGCTGAGAGGTTTGGTGAGGTTGGGTGAGCAAACGCAGACCCTTTAAAGTAATACTGCGTGCTACCCATCCCATGGGTCCCAAATCTCCAGGTTCAAGGGCATCTTCCTACATCGAAAACATGCATGAGATACCCAGAAGATGGTACACCGTGTGATCGCGAAAGGTTTCTAAAACGCACCTCATTTCTCATCTCCTTGTGCTCGGGTTCGCCATTCCAGCTGCTTTACTAGCAATCTCCCTCCTTGGAGAATCAGCACCTTTAACCTCCTGTTCCATACAGGTTGCAATTTGTCCTGAGGATGAACGGGAAGAGGGGAAAACAATGAGAGACTAGCTCTAGGTGTTGGGACAGGCACAGGTCACTCTATTTTCCCATCAGGAAGAAGAATTAAGCACAGGCTCAGCCTGCCGCCCGGGACCAGAATAGGGCCTGAAGCAATCCTGCGCTTTTGCGGCCAGCTCCCAAGAAAGCGAGTTGAAAAATGGAGCTCAGGGGCACTGCAATTCACAAACCTGCAGACTTATAAATGATCACTCTCGTCCACAAATATATTGAGGGAAGGCAACGAAGAGGATTTAAAGCAAGGCAGAATTGCAGGAAACAGATTTCAGGAGGGAGATTCGAATCGCCTTTAAAGCACAGGAAAAGCGGCAAAACATCGACAATGATGCCCTTGGCCAAAAAGGGCGTATGCGTTTTTTCCTGAATATATTCAGGAAAAAACGCATACGCCCTTTTGGCCAACCAAGCAACCTGGAAAGGCAAATCAGCGCTACAAAGAAGTCTCGCTTCCCATCGGTCAAAAGGGCCATGCTGAATAAAGTGTCAAAACCAGAAATGCAGGGCAGGCCATGAGGAAACGGGAGCCTTGTTACGATGATGGGCGGGATGTAAATTGCCAAAAGCCACTCTGGAGAAGTGTACGATGTGTCCTGAAACATCTAAAAAACTCAGCTTAGAGAGCATAGGGCACTTCCACTCATGGGCGTATAAAGTGGGAAAATTAAAAACCAGCAAGACACAGGCACCCCAAAGTTTAGGGCTGCTCTATTGACAAGAACCTCCAACTTCGTTACACCTTAAATATCTCAGGAAAGAGAAAAATGGATAAAGATGTTGTGGTCCTTATGTACAATGGAATATCACTCAGCCATGAAATCAACGTCATAAGGCTAGTAGCAGCATGATGAGTGGATTTAGGTCCGACGATTCTAAGTGAAATAAGTCACACAGAAAAAGACACTTATCATAAGATATCACTTATAGAGGGAAAGTAAAAACCGCTACCCTTGAACTGAATTACAAAACAGAACAGAGTCACACGTTTAGAAAACACACTATGGCTGCTTAACGGGAAAGGTGATGTGGGGCGATGCATAAAACAAGGGTTTCAAATTAGCTCACATACCGTTCCATAAACCCAATATGTAATAGACAAGACCTACTCCTTGCTCAGTGAATTGGACTCGACACCCCCTATTCACGGCCCAAGAATATATCTGACTAGTAAGAATCTTAAAACCTATGTATTGATATCTCTCTGTAAGTGAGTCAAGTGGGTGTAAAGTGACATAAACACAGCAGTGAAAAGCAGCTAAACCCCATTATAAAAATCAATTACTTTTAAAATCCTGTGAAACAAAGACAGTGAAAGAGAGAGAAATTCTTACAAAATTCGTTCAGGGGCTGTGATGCCATCTGGATTGACCATGTATAGACCCACAGCTGATTGAGACATAAGGGTGGACACTCTTGGGGCTGAGAGGTTTGGTGAGGTTGGGTGAGCAAACGCAGACCCTTTAAAGTAATACTGCGTGGTACCCATCCCATGTGTCCCAAATCTCCAGGGTCAAGGCCATCTTCCTACATCGAAAACATGCATGAGGAACGCAGAAGATGGTACACCGTGTGATCGGGAAAGGTTTCTAAAACACACCTCATTTCTCATCTCCTTGTGCTCGGGTTCGCCATTCCAGCCGCTTTACTAGCAATCTCCCTCCTTGGAGAATCAGCACCTTTAACCTCCTGTTCCGTACAGGTTGCAATTTGTCCTGAGGATGAACGGGAAGAGGGGGAACCAATGAGAGACTAGCTCTAGGTGTTGGGACAGGCACAGGTCACTCTATTTTCCCATCAGGAAGAAGAATTAAGCACAGGCTCAGCCTGCCGCCCGGGACCAGAATAGGGCCTGAAGCAAACCTGCGCTTTTGTGGCCAGCTCCCAAGAAAGCGAGTTGAAAAATGGAGCTCAGGCGCACTGCAATTCACAAACCTGCAGACTTATAAATGTTCATTCTCGTCCACAAATATATTGAGGGAAGGCAACGAAGAGGATTTGAAAGCAAGGCAGAATTTCAGGAAACAGATTTCAGGAGGGAGATTCGAATCGCCTTTAAAGCACAAGAAAAGCGGCAAAACCTCGACAATGATGCCCTTGGCCAAAAACGGCGTATGCGTTTTTTCCTGAATATATTCAGGAAAAAACGCATACGCCCTTTTTGGCCAAGCAAGCAACCTGGAAAGGCAAATCAGCGCTACAAAGAAGTCTCGCTTCCCATCGGTCAAAAGGGCCAAGCTGAATAAAGTGTCAAAACCAGAACTGCAGGGCAGGCCATGGAGAAACGGGAGCCTTGCTACGCTGATGGGCGGGATGTAAATTGCCAACAGCCACTCTGGAGAAGTGTACGGTGTGTCCTGAAACATCTAAAAAACTCAGCTTAGAGAGCATAGGGCACTTCCACTCATGGGCGTATAAATTGGGAAAACTAAAAATCAGCAAGACACAGGCACCCCAACGTTTAGGGCTGCTCTGTTGACAAGAACCTCCACTTCGTTACACCTTAAATATCTCAGGAAAGAGAAAGATGGATAAATAAGTTGTGGTCCTTATGTACAATGGAATATCACTCAGCCATGAAATCAACGTCATAAGGCTAGTAGCAGCATGATGAGAGGATTTAGGTACGACGATTCTAAGTGAAATAAGTCACACAGAAAAAGACACTTATCATAAGATATCACTTATAGAGGGAATGTAAAAACCGCTACCCTTGAACTGAATTACAAAACAGAACAGAGTCACACGTTTAGAAAACACACTATGGCTGCTTAACGGGAAAGGTGAGGTGGGGTGATGCATAAAACAAGGGTTTCAAATTAGCTCAGATACCGTTCCATAAACCCAATATGTAATAGACAAGACCTACTCCTTGCTCAGTGAATTGGACTCAACACCCCCTATTCACGGCCCAAGAATATATCTGACTAGTAAGAATCTTAAAACCTATGTATTGATATCTCTCTGTAAGTGAGTCAAGTGGCTGTAAAGTGACATAAACATAGCAGTGAAAAGCAGCTAAACCCCATTATAAAAATCAATTACTTTTAAAATCCTGTGAAACAAAGACAGTGAAAGAGAGAGAAATTCTTACAAAATTCGTTCAGGGGCTGTGATGCCACCTGGATTGACCGTGTATAGACCCACAGCTGATTGAGACATAAGGGTGGACACTCTTGGGGCTGAGAGGTTTGGTGAGCTTGGGTGAGGAAACACAGACCCTTTAAAGTAATACTGCGTGGTACCCATCCCATGGGTTTCAAATCTCCAGGTTCAAGGGCATCTTCCTACATCGAAAACATGCATGAGAAACCCAGAAGATGGTACACCGTGTGATCGCGAAAGGTTTCTAAAACACACCTCATTTCTCATCTCCTTGTGCTCGGGTTCGCCATTCCAGCCGCTTTACTAGCAATCTCCCTCCTTGGAGAATCAGCACCTTTAACCTCCTGTTCCGTACAGGTTGCAATTTGTCCTGAGGATGAACGGGAAGAGGGGGAACCAATGAGAGACTAGCTCTAGGTGTTGGGAGAGGCACAGGTCACTCTATTTTCCCATCAGGAAGAAGAATTAAGCACAGGCTCAGCCTGCCGCCCAGGACCAGAATAGGGCCTGAAGCAATCCTGCGCTTTTGCGGCCAGCTCCCAAGAAAGCGAGTTGAAAAATGGAGCTCAGGGGCACTGCAATTCACAAACCTGCAGACTTATAAATGATCACTCTCGTCCACAAATATATTGAGGGAAGGCAACGAAGAGGATTTGAAAGCAAGGCGGAATTGCAGGAAACAGATTTCAGAAGGGAGATTCGAATCGCCTTTAAAGCACAGGAAAAGCGGCAAAACCTCGACAATGTTGCCCTTGGCCAAAAAGGGCGTATGCGTTTTTTCCTGAATATATTCAGGAAAAAACGCATACGCCCTTTTTGGCCAAGCAAGCAACCTGGAAAGGCAAATCAGCGCTACAAAGAAGTCTCGCTTCCCATCGGTCAAAAGGGCCAAGCTGAATAAAGTGTCAAAACCAGAAATGCAGGGCAGGCCATGAGGAAACGGGAGCCTTGCTACGATGATGGGCGGGATGTAAATTAGCCAACAGCCACTCTGGAGAAGTGTACGGTGTGTCCTGAAACATCTAAAAAACTCAGCTTAGAGAGCATAGGGCAGTTCCACTCATGGGCGTATAAATTGGGAAAACTAAAAATCAGCAAGACACAGGCACCCCAACATTTAGGGCTGCTCTGTTGACAAGAACCTCCACTTCGTTACACCTTAAATATCCCAGGAAAGAGAAAAATGGATAAAGAAGTTGTGGTCCTTATGTACAAAGGAATATCACTCAGCCATGAAATCAACGTCATAAGGCTAGTAGCAGCATGATGAGTGGATTTAGGTACGACGATTCTAAGTGAAATAAGTCACACAGAAAAAGACACTTATCATAAGATATCACTTATAGAGGGAATGTAAAAACCGCTACCCTTGAACTGAATTACAAAACAGAACAGAGTCACACTTTTACAAAACACACTATGGCTGCTTAAGGGGAAATGTGAGGTGGGGTGATGCATAAAACAAGGGTTTCAAATTAGCTCAGATACCGTTCCATAAACCCAATATGTAACAGACAAGACCTACTCCTTGCTCAGTGAATTGGACTCAACACCCCCTATTCACGGCCCAAGAATATATCTGATTAGTAAGAATCTTAAAACCTATGTATTGATATCTCTCTGTAAGTGAGTCAAGTGGGTGTAAAGTGACATAAACACAGCAGTGAAAAGCAGCTAAACCCCATTATAAAAATCAATTACTTTTAAAAACCTGTGAAACAAAGACAGTGAAAGAGAGAGAAATTCTTACAAAATTCGTTCAGGGGCTGTGATGCCACCTGGATTGACCATGTATAGACCCACAGCTGATTGAGACATAAGGGTGAACACTCTTGGGGCTGAGAGGTTTGGTGAGGTTGGGTGAGCAAACGCAGACCCTTTAAAGTAATACTGCGTGGTATCCATCCCATGGGTCCCAAATCTCCAGGTTCAAGGGCATCTTCCTACATCGAAAACATGCATGAGAAACCCAGAAGATGGTACACCGTGTGATCGGGAAAGGTTTCTAAAACACTCCTCATTTCTCATCTCCTTGTGCTCGGGTTCGCCATTCCAGCCAGTTTACTAGCAATCTCCCTCCTTGGAGAATCAGCACCTTTAACCTCCTGTTCCGTACAGTTTGCAATTTGTCCTGAGGATAAAAGGGAAGAGGGGGAACCAATGAGAGACTAGCTCTAGGTGTTGGGACAGGCACAGGTCACTCTATTTTCCCATCAGGAAGAAGAATTAAGCACAGGCTCAGCCTGCCCCCCGGGACCACTATAGGGCCTGAAGCAATCCTGCGCTTTTGCGGCCAGCTCCCAAGAAAGCGAGTTGAAAAATGGAGCTCAGGCGCACTGCAATTCACAAACCTGCAGACTTATAAATGTTCACTCTCGTCCACAAATATATTGAGGGAAGGGAACGAAGAGGATTTGAAAGCAAGGCAGAATTGCAGGAAACAGATTTCAGGAGGGAGATTCGAATCGCCTTTAAAGCACAAGAAAAGCGGCAAAACCTCGACAATGATGCCCTTGGCCAAAAAGGGCGTATGCGTTTTTTCCTGAATATATTCAGGAAAAAACGCATACGCCCTTTTTGGCCAACCAACCAACCTGGAAAGGCAAATCAGCGCTACAAAGAAGTCTCGCTTCCCATCGGTCAAAAGGGCCATGCTGAATAAAGTGTCAAAACCAGAAATGCAGGGCAGGCCATGGAGAAACGGGAGCCTTGCTAAGCTGATGGGCGGTATGTAAGTTGCCAACAGCCACTCTGGAGAAGTGTACGGTGTGTCCTGAAACATCTAAAAAACTCAGCTTAGGGAGCACAGGGCACTTCCACTCATGGGCGTATAAATTGGGAAAACTAAAAATCAGCAAGACACAGGCACCCCAACGTTTAGGGCTGCTCTGTTGACAAGAACCTCCACTTCGTTACACCTTAAATATCTCAGGAAAGAGAAAAATGGATAAATAAGTTGTGGTCCTTATGTACAATGGAATATCACTCAGCCATGAAATCAACGTCATAAGGCTAGTAGCAGCATGATGAGAGGATTTAGGTACGACGATTCTAAGTGAAATAAGTCACAGAGAAAAAGACACTTATCATAAGATATCACTTATAGAGGGAATGTAAAAACCGCTACCCTTGAACTGAATTACAAAACAGAACAGAGTCACACGTTTAGAAAACACACTATGATTTAATATTTCTTATAGTCCCTTTTTTTTTTTTTTTCCACTGAACGTCTTCTTCCTTATTACCTAAAAAAAAAAAAAAAAAAAAAAAAAAAGAAAACACACTATGGCTGCTTAACGGGAAAGGTGAGGTGGGGTGATGCATAAAACAAGGGTTTCAAATTAGCTCAGATACCGTTCCATAAACCCAATATGTAATAGACAAGACCTACTCCTTGCTCAGTGAATTGGACTCAACACCCCCTATTCACGGCCCAAGAATATATCTGACTAGTAAGAATCTTAAAACCTATGTATTGATATCTCTCTGTAAGTGAGTCAAGTGGGTGTAAAGTGACATAAACACAGCAGTGAAAGCAGCTAAACCCCATTATAAAAATCAATTACTTTTAAAAACCTGTGAAACAAAGACAGTGAAAGAGAGAGAAATTCTTACAAAATTCGTTCAGGGGCTGTGATGCCACCTGGATTGACCATGTATAGACCCACAGCTGATTGAGACATAAGGGTGGACACTCTTGGGGCTGAGAGGTTTGGTGAGGTTGGGTGAGCAAACGCAGACCCTTTAAAGTAATACTGCGTGTTACCCATCCTATGGGTCCCAAATCTCCAGGTTCAAGGCCATCTTCCTACATCGAAAACATGCATGAGGAACCCAGAAGATGGTACACCGTGTGATCGGGAAAGGTTTCTAAAACACACCTCATTTCTCATCTCCTTGTGCTCGGGTTCGCCATTCCAGCCGCTTTACTAGCAATCTCCCTCCTTGGAGAATCAGCACCTTTAACCTCCTGTTCCGTACAGGTTGCAATTTGTCCTGAGGATGAACGGGAAGAGGGGGAACCAATGAGAGACTAGCTCTAGGTGTTGGGACAGGCACAGGTCACTCTATTTTCCCATCAGGAAGAAGAATTAAGCACAGGCTCAGCCTGCCGCCCGGGACCAGAATAGGGCCTGAAGCAAACCTGCGCTTTTGCGGCCAGCTCCCAAGAAAGCGAGTTGAAAAATGGAGCTCAGGCGCACTGCAATTCACAAACCTGCAGACTTATAAATGTTCACTCTCGTCCACAAATATATTGAGGGAAGGCAACGAAGAGGATTTGAAAGCAAGGCAGAATTGCAGGAAACAGATTTCAGGAGGGAGATTCGAATCGCCTTTAAAGCACAAGAAAAGCGGCAAAACCTCGACAATGATGCCCTTGGCCAAAAACGGCGTATTCGTTTTTTCCTGAATATATTCAGGAAAAAACGCATACGCCCTTTTTGGCCAACCAAGCAACCTGGAAAGGCAAATCAGCGCTACAAAGAAGTCTCGCTTCCCTTCGGTCAAAAGGGCCAAGCTGAATAAAGTGTCAAAACCAGAAATGCAGGGCAGGCCATGGAGAAACGGGAGCCTTGCTACGCTGATGGGCGGGATGTAAATTGCCAACAGCCACTCTGGAGAAGTGTACGGTGTGTCCTGAAACATCTAAAAAACTCAGCTTAGAGAGCATAGGGCACTTCCACTCATGGGCGTATAAATTGGGAAAACTAAAAATCAGCAAGACACAGGCACCCCAACGTTTAGGTCTGCTCTGTTGACAAGAACCTCCACTTCGTTACACCTTAAATATCTCAGGAAAGAGAAAGATGGATAAATAAGTTGTGGTCCTTATGTACAATGGAATATCACTCAGCCATGAAATCAACGTCATAAGGCTAGTAGCAGCATGATGAGAGGATTTAGGTACGACGATTCTAAGTGAAATAAGTCACACAGAAAAAGACACTTATCATAAGATATCACTTATAGAGGGAATGTAAAAACCGCTACCCTTGAACTGAATTACAAAACAGAACAGTCACACGTTTAGAAAACACACTATGGCTGCTTAACGGGAAAGGTGAGGTGGGGTGATGCATAAAACAAGGGTTTCAAATTAGCTCAGATACCGTTCCATAAACCCAATATTTAATAGACAAGACCTACTCCTTGCTCAGTGAATTGGACTCGACACCCCCTATTCACGGCCCAAGAATATATCTGACTAGTAAGAATCTTAAAACCTATGTATTGATATCTCTCTGTAAGTGAGTCAAGTGGGTGTAAAGTGACATAAACACAGCAGTGAAAAGCAGCTAAACCCCATTATAAAAATCAATTACTTTTAAAAACCTGTGAAAAAAAGACAGTGAAAGAGAGAGAAATTCTTACAAAATTCGTTCAGGGGCTGTGATGCCACCTGGATTGACCATGTATAGACCCACAGCTGATTGAGACATAAGGGTGGACACTCTTGGGGCTGAGAGGTTTGGTGAGGTTGGGTGAGGAAACGCAGACCCTTTAAAGTAATACTGCGTGGTACCCATCCCATGGGTTCCAAATCTCCAAGTTCAAGGGCATCTTCCTACATCGAAAACATGCATGAGAAACCCAGAAGATGGTACACCGTGTGATCGCGAAAGGTTTCTAAAACGCACCTCATTTCTCATCTCCTTGTGCTCGGGTTCGCCATTCCAGCTGCTTTACTAGCAATCTCCCTCCTTGGAGAATCAGCACCTTTAACCTCCTGTTCCGTACAGGTTGCAATTTGTCCTGAGGATGAACGGGAAGAGGGGAAAACAATGAGAGACTAGCTCTAGGTGTTGGGACAGGCACAGGTCACTCTATTTTCCCATCAGGAAGAAGAATTAAGCACAGGCTCAGCCTGCCGCCCGGGACCAGAATAAGGCCTGAAGCAATCCTGCGCTTTTGCGGCCAGCTCCCAAGAAAGCGAGTTGAAAAATGGAGCTCAGGGGCACTGCAATTCACAAACCTGCAGACTTATAAATGATCACTCTCGTCCACAAATATATTGAGGGAAGGCAACGAAGAGGATTTAAAGCAAGGCAGAATTGCAGGAAACAGATTTCAGGAGGGAGATACGAATCGCCTTTAAAGCACAGGAAAAGCGGCAAAACCTCGACAATGATGCCCTTGGCCAAAAAGGGCGTATGCGTTTTTTCCTGAATATATTCAGGAAAAAACGCATACGCCCTTTTTGGCCAACCAAGCAACCTGGAAAGGCAAATCAGCGCTACAAAGAAGTCTCACTTCCCATCGGTCAAAAGGGCCATGCTGAATAAAGTGTCAAAACCAGAAATGCAGGGCAGGCCATGAGGAAACGGGAGCCTTGCTACGATGATGGGCGGGATGTAAATTGCCAACAGCCACTCTGGAGAAGTGTACGGTGTGTCCAGAAACATCTAAAAAACTCAGCTTAGAGAGCATAGGGCACTTCCACTCATGGGCGTATAAATTGGGAAAACTAAAAATCAGCAAGACACAGGCACCCCAACATTTAGGGCTGCTCTGTTGACAAGAACCTCCACTTCGTTACACCTTAAATATCCCAGGAAAGAGAAAAATGGATAAAGAAGTTGTGGTCCTTATGTACAAAGGAATATCACTCAGCCATGAAATCAACGTCATAAGGCTAGTAGCAGCATGATGAGTGGATTTAGGTACGACGATTCTAAGTGAAATAAGTCACACAGAAAAAGACACTTATCATAAGATATCACTTATAGAGGGAATGTAAAAACCGCTACCCTTGAACTGAATTACAAAACAGAACAGAGTCACACTTTTACAAAACACACTATGGCTGCTTAAGGGGAAAGGTGAGGTGGGGTGATGCATAAAACAAGGGTTTCAAATTAGCTCAGATACCGTTCCATAAACCCAATATGTAACAGACAAGACCTACTCCTTGCTCAGTGAATTGGACTCAACACCCCATATTCACGGCCCAAGAATATATCTGATTAGTAAGAATCTTAAAACCTATGTATTGATATCTCTCTGTAAGTGAGTCAAGTGGGTGTAAAGTGACATAAACACAGCAGTGAAAAGCAGCTAAACCCCATTATAAAAATCAATTACTTTTAAAAACCTGTGAAACAAAGACAGTGAAAGAGAGAGAAATTCTTACAAAATTCGTTCAGGGACTGTGATGCCACCTGGATTGAACATGTATAGACCCACAGCTGATTGAGACATAAGGGTGGACACTCTTGGGGCTGAGATGTTTTGTGAGGTTGGGTGAGCAAACGCAGACCCTTTAAAGTAATACTGCGTGGTACCCATCCCATGGGTCCCAAATCTCCAGGTTCAAGGGCATCTTCCTACATCGAAAACATGCATGAGAAACCCAGAAGATGGTACACCGTGTGATCGCGAAAGGTTTCTAAAACGCACCTCATTTCTCATCTCCTTGTGCTCGGGTTCGCCATTCCAGCTGCTTTACTAGCAATCTCCCTCCTTGGAGAATCAGCACCTTTAACCTCCTGTTCCGTACAGGTTGCAATTTGTCCTGAGGATGAACGGGAAGAGGGGAAAACAATGAGAGACTAGCTCTAGGTGTTGGGACAGGCACAGGTCACTCTATTTTCCCATCAGGAAGAAGAATTAAGCACAGGCTCAGCCTGCCGCCCGGGACCAGAATAGGGCTTGAAGAATTCCTGCGCTTTTGCGGCCAGCTCCCAAGAAAGCGAGTTGAAAAATGGAGCTCAGGGGCACTGCAATTCACAAACCTGCAGACTTATAAATGATCACTCTCGTCCACAAATATATTGAGGGAAGGCAACGAAGAGGATTTAAAGCAAGGCAGAATTGCAGGAAACAGATTTCAGGAGGGAGATACGAATCGCCTTTAAAGCACAGGAAAAGCGGCAAAACCTCGACAATGATGCCCTTGGCCAAAAAGGGCGTATGCGTTTTTTCCTGAATATATTCAGGAAAAAACGCATACGCCCTTTTTGGCCAACCAAGCAACCTGGAAAGGCAAATCAGCGCTACAAAGAAGTCTCGCTTCCCATCGGTCAAAAGGGCCATGCTGAATAAAGTGTCAAAACCAGAAATGCAGGGCAGGCCATGAGGAAACGGGAGCCTTGCTACGATGATGGGCGGGATGTAAATTGCCAACACCCACTCTGGAGAAGTGTACGGTGTGTCCAGAAACATCTAAAAAACTCAGCTTAGAGAGCATAGGGCAGTTCCACTCATGGGCGTATAAATTGGGAAAACTAAAAATCAGCAAGACACAGGCACCCCAACATTTAGGGCTGCTCTGTTGACAAGAACCTCCACTTCGTTACACCTTAAATATCCCAGGAAAGAGAAAAATGGATAAAGAAGTTGTGGTCCTTATGTACAAAGGAATATCACTCAGCCATGAAATCAACGTCATAAGGCAAGTAGCAGCATGATGAGTGGATTTAGGTACGACGATTCTAAGTGAAATAAGTCACACAGAAAAAGACACTTATCATAAGATATCACTTATAGAGGGAATGTAAAAACCGCTACCCTTGAACTGAATTACAAAACAGAACAGAGTCACACTTTTACAAAACACACTATGGCTGCTTAAGGGGAAAGGTGAGGTGGGGTGATGCATAAAACAAGGGTTTCAAATTAGCTCAGATACCGTTCCATAAACCCAATATGTAACAGACAAGACCTACTCCTTGCTCAGTGAATTGGA
Organism: Balaenoptera physalus; assembly: GCF_965194825.1. Taxonomy (NCBI): domain Eukaryota; kingdom Metazoa; phylum Chordata; class Mammalia; order Artiodactyla; family Balaenopteridae; genus Balaenoptera; species Balaenoptera physalus. The sequence continues at coordinate 75,956 of NW_028125117.1, forward strand.
CTCAACACCCCATATTCACGGCCCAAGAATATATCTGATTAGTAAGAATCTTAAAACCTATGTATTGATATCTCTCTGTAAGTGAGTCAAGTGGGTGTAAAGTGACATAAACACAGCAGTGAAAAGCAGCTAAACCCCATTATAAAAATCAATTACTTTTAAAAACCTGTGAAACAAAGACAGTGAAAGAGAGAGAAATTCTTACAAAATTCGTTCAGGGACTGTGATGCCACCTGGATTGAACATGTATAGACCCACAGCTGATTGAGACATAAGGGTGGACACTCTTGGGGCTGAGATGTTTTGTGAGGTTGGGTGAGCAAACGCAGACCCTTTAAAGTAATACTGCGTGGTACCCATCCCATGGGTCCCAAATCTCCAGGTTCAAGGGCATCTTCCTACATCGAAAACATGCATGAGAAACCCAGAAGATGGTACACCGTGTGATCGCGAAAGGTTTCTAAAACGCACCTCATTTCTCATCTCCTTGTGCTCGGGTTCGCCATTCCAGCTGCTTTACTAGCAATCTCCCTCCTTGGAGAATCAGCACCTTTAACCTCCTGTTCCGTACAGGTTGCAATTTGTCCTGAGGATGAACGGGAAGAGGGGAAAACAATGAGAGACTAGCTCTAGGTGTTGGGACAGGCACAGGTCACTCTATTTTCCCATCAGGAAGAAGAATTAAGCACAGGCTCAGCCTGCCGCCCGGGACCAGAATAGGGCTTGAAGAATTCCTGCGCTTTTGCGGCCAGCTCCCAAGAAAGCGAGTTGAAAAATGGAGCTCAGGGGCACTGCAATTCACAAACCTGCAGACTTATAAATGATCACTCTCGTCCACAAATATATTGAGGGAAGGCAACGAAGAGGATTTAAAGCAAGGCAGAATTGCAGGAAACAGATTTCAGGAGGGAGATACGAATCGCCTTTAAAGCACAGGAAAAGCGGCAAAACCTCGACAATGATGCCCTTGGCCAAAAAGGGCGTATGCGTTTTTTCCTGAATATATTCAGGAAAAAACGCATACGCCCTTTTTGGCCAACCAAGCAACCTGGAAAGGCAAATCAGCGCTACAAAGAAGTCTCGCTTCCCATCGGTCAAAAGGGCCATGCTGAGTAAAGTGTCAAAACCAGAAATGCAGGGCAGGCCATGAGGAAACGGGAGCCTTGCTACGATGATGGGCGGGATGTAAATTGCCAACACCCACTCTGGAGAAGTGTACGGTGTGTCCAGAAACATCTAAAAAACTCAGCTTAGAGAGCATAGGGCACTTCCACTCATGGGCGTATAAATTGGGAAAACTAAAAATCAGCAAGACACAGGCACCCCAACATTTAGGGCTGCTCTGTTGACAAGAACCTCCACTTCGTTACACCTTAAATATCCCAGGAAAGAGAAAAATGGATAAAGAAGTTGTGGTCCTTATGTACAAAGGAATATCACTCAGCCATGAAATCAACGTCATAAGGCAAGTAGCAGCATGATGAGTGGATTTAGGTACGACGATTCTAAGTGAAATAAGTCACACAGAAAAAGACACTTATCATAAGATATCACTTATAGAGGGAATGTAAAAACCGCTACCCTTGAACTGAATTACAAAACAGAACAGAGTCACACTTTTACAAAACACACTATGGCTGCTTAAGGGGAAAGGTGAGGTGGGGTGATGCATAAAACAAGGGTTTCAAATTAGCTCAGATACCGTTCCATAAACCCAATATGTAACAGACAAGACCTACTCCTTGCTCAGTGAATTGGACTCAACACCCCATATTCACGGCCCAAGAATATATCTGATTAGTAAGAATCTTAAAACCTATGTATTGATATCTCTCTGTAAGTGAGTCAAGTGGGTGTAAAGTGACATAAACACAGCAGTGAAAAGCAGCTAAACCCCATTATAAAAATCAATTACTTTTATAAACCTGTGAAACAAAGACAGTGAAAGAGAGAGAAATTCTTACAAAATTCGTTCAGGGACTGTGACGCCACCTGGATTGACCATGTATAGACCCACAGCTGATTGAGACATAAGGGTGGACACTCTTGGGGCTGAGAGGTTTGGTGAGGTTGGGTGAGCAAACGCAGACCCTTTAAAGTAATACTGCGTGGTACCCATCCCATGGGTCCCAAATCTCCAGGTTCAAGGGCATCTTCCTACATCGAAAACATGCATGAGATACCCAGAAGATGGTACACCGTGTGATCGCGAAAGGTTTCTAAAACGCACCTCATTTCTCATCTCCTTGTGCTCGGGTTCGCCATTCCAGCTGCTTTACTAGCAATCTCCCTCCTTGGAGAATCAGCACCTTTAACCTCCTGTTCCATACAGGTTGCAATTTGTCCTGAGGATGAACGGGAAGAGGGGAAAACAATGAGAGACTAGCTCTAGGTGTTGGGACAGGCACAGGTCACTCTATTTTCCCATCAGGAAGAAGAATTAAGCACAGGCTCAGCCTGCCGCCCGGGACCAGAATAGGGCCTGAAGCAATCCTGCGCTTTTGCGGCCAGCTCCCAAGAAAGCGAGTTGAAAAATGGAGCTCAGGGGCACTGCAATTCACAAACCTGCAGACTTATAAATGATCACTCTCGTCCACAAATATATTGAGGGAAGGCAACGAAGAGGATTTAAAGCAAGGCAGAATTGCAGGAAACAGATTTCAGGAGGGAGATACGAATCGCCTTTAAAGCACAGGAAAAGCGGCAAAACCTCGACAATGATGCCCTTGGCCAAAAAGGGCGTATGCGTTTTTTCCTGAATATATTCAGGAAAAAACGCATACGCCCTTTTTGGCCAACCAAGCAACCTGGAAAGGCAAATCAGCGCTACAAAGAAGTCTCGCTTCCCATCGGTCAAAAGGGCCATGCTGAATAAAGTGTCAAAACCAGAAATGCAGGGCAGGCCATGAGGAAACGGGAGCCTTGCTACGATGATGGGCGGGATGTAAATTGCCAACACCCACTCTGGAGAAGTGTACGGTGTGTCCAGAAACATCTAAAAAACTCAGCTTAGAGAGCATAGGGCAGTTCCACTCATGGGCGTATAAATTGGGAAAACTAAAAATCAGCAAGACACAGGCACCCCAACATTTAGGGCTGCTCTGTTGACAAGAACCTCCACTTCGTTACACCTTAAATATCCCAGGAAAGAGAAAAATGGATAAAGAAGTTGTGGTCCTTATGTACAAAGGAATATCACTCAGCCATGAAATCAACGTCATAAGGCAAGTAGCAGCATGATGAGTGGATTTAGGTACGACGATTCTAAGTGAAATAAGTCACACAGAAAAAGACACTTATCATAAGATATCACTTATAGAGGGAATGTAAAAACCGCTACCCTTGAACTGAATTACAAAACAGAACAGAGTCACACTTTTACAAAACACACTATGGCTGCTTAAGGGGAAAGGTGAGGTGGGGTGATGCATAAAACAAGGGTTTCAAATTAGCTCAGATACCGTTCCATAAACCCAATATGTAACAGACAAGACCTACTCCTTGCTCAGTGAATTGGACTCAACACCCCATATTCACGGCCCAAGAATATATCTGATTAGTAAGAATCTTAAAACCTATGTATTGATATCTCTCTGTAAGTGAGTCAAGTGGGTGTAAAGTGACATAAACACAGCAGTGAAAAGCAGCTAAACCCCATTATAAAAATCAATTACTTTTATAAACCTGTGAAACAAAGACAGTGAAAGAGAGAGAAATTCTTACAAAATTCGTTCAGGGACTGTGACGCCACCTGGATTGACCATGTATAGACCCACAGCTGATTGAGACATAAGGGTGGACACTCTTGGGGCTGAGAGGTTTGGTGAGGTTGGGTGAGCAAACGCAGACCCTTTAAAGTAATACTGCGTGGTACCCATCCCATGGGTCCCAAATCTCCAGGTTCAAGGGCATCTTCCTACATCGAAAACATGCATGAGATACCCAGAAGATGGTACACCGTGTGATCGCGAAAGGTTTCTAAAACGCACCTCATTTCTCATCTCCTTGTGCTCGGGTTCGCCATTCCAGCTGCTTTACTAGCAATCTCCCTCCTTGGAGAATCAGCACCTTTAACCTCCTGTTCCATACAGGTTGCAATTTGTCCTGAGGATGAACGGGAAGAGGGGAAAACAATGAGAGACTAGCTCTAGGTGTTGGGACAGGCACAGGTCACTCTATTTTCCCATCAGGAAGAAGAATTAAGCACAGGCTCAGCCTGCCGCCCGGGACCAGAATAGGGCCTGAAGCAATCCTGCGCTTTTGCGGCCAGCTCCCAAGAAAGCGAGTTGAAAAATGGAGCTCAGGGGCACTGCAATTCACAAACCTGCAGACTTATAAATGATCACTCTCGTCCACAAATATATTGAGGGAAGGCAACGAAGAGGATTTAAAACAAGGCAGAATTGCAGGAAACAGATTTCAGGAGGGAGATTCGAATCGCCTTTAAAGCACAGGAAAAGCGGCAAAACATCGACAATGATGCCCTTGGCCAAAAAGGGCGTATGCGTTTTTTCCTGAATATATTCAGGAAAAAACGCATACGCCCTTTTGGCCAACCAAGCAACCTGGAAAGGCAAATCAGCGCTACAAAGAAGTCTCGCTTCCCATCGGTCAAAAGGGCCATGCTGAATAAAGTGTCAAAACCAGAAATGCAGGGCAGGCCATGAGGAAACGGGAGCCTTGTTACGATGATGGGCGGGATGTAAATTGCCAAAAGCCACTCTGGAGAAGTGTACGATGTGTCCTGAAACATCTAAAAAACTCAGCTTAGAGAGCATAGGGCACTTCCACTCATGGGCGTATAAAGTGGGAAAATTAAAAACCAGCAAGACACAGGCACCCCAAAGTTTAGGGCTGCTCTATTGACAAGAACCTCCAACTTCGTTACACCTTAAATATCTCAGGAAAGAGAAAAATGGATAAAGATGTTGTGGTCCTTATGTACAATGAAATATCACTCAGCCATGAAATCAACGTCATAAGGCTAGTAGCAGCATGATGAGTGGATTTAGGTCCGACGATTCTAAGTGAAATAAGTCACACAGAAAAAGACACTTATCATAAGATATCACTTATAGAGGGAAAGTAAAAACCGCTACCCTTGAACTGAATTACAAAACAGAACAGAGTCACACGTTTAGAAAACACACTATGGCTGCTTAACGGGAAAGGTGATGTGGGGCGATGCATAAAACAAGGGTTTCAAATTAGCTCACATACCGTTCCATAAACCCAATATGTAATAGACAAGACCTACTCCTTGCTCAGTGAATTGGACTCGACACCCCCTATTCACGGCCCAAGAATATATCTGACTAGTAAGAATCTTAAAACCTATGTATTGATATCTCTCTGTAAGTGAGTCAAGTGGGTGTAAAGTGACATAAACACAGCAGTGAAAAGCAGCTAAACCCCATTATAAAAATCAATTACTTTTATAAACCTGTGAAACAAAGACAGTGAAAGAGAGAGAAATTCTTACAAAATTCGTTCAGGGACTGTGACGCCACCTGGATTGACCATGTATAGACCCACAGCTGATTGAGACATAAGGGTGGACACTCTTGGGGCTGAGAGGTTTGGTGAGGTTGGGTGAGCAAACGCAGACCCTTTAAAGTAATACTGCGTGGTACCCATCCCATGGGTCCCAAATCTCCAGGTTCAAGGGCATCTTCCTACATCGAAAACATGCATGAGATACCCAGAAGATGGTACACCGTGTGATCGCGAAAGGTTTCTAAAACGCACCTCATTTCTCATCTCCTTGTGCTCGGGTTCGCCATTCCAGCTGCTTTACTAGCAATCTCCCTCCTTGGAGAATCAGCACCTTTAACCTCCTGTTCCATACAGGTTGCAATTTGTCCTGAGGATGAACGGGAAGAGGGGAAAACAATGAGAGACTAGCTCTAGGTGTTGGGACAGGCACAGGTCACTCTATTTTCCCATCAGGAAGAAGAATTAAGCACAGGCTCAGCCTGCCGCCCGGGACCAGAATAGGGCCTGAAGCAATCCTGCGCTTTTGCGGCCAGCTCCCAAGAAAGCGAGTTGAAAAATGGAGCTCAGGGGCACTGCAATTCACAAACCTGCAGACTTATAAATGATCACTCTCGTCCACAAATATATTGAGGGAAGGCAACGAAGAGGATTTAAAGCAAGGCAGAATTGCAGGAAACAGATTTCAGGAGGGAGATACGAATCGCCTTTAAAGCACAGGAAAAGCGGCAAAACCTCGACAATGATGCCCTTGGCCAAAAAGGGCGTATGCGTTTTTTCCTGAATATATTCAGGAAAAAACGCATACGCCCTTTTTGGCCAACCAAGCAACCTGGAAAGGCAAATCAGCGCTACAAAGAAGTCTCGCTTCCCATCGGTCAAAAGGGCCATGCTGAATAAAGTGTCAAAACCAGAAATGCAGGGCAGGCCATGAGGAAACGGGAGCCTTGCTACGATGATGGGCGGGATGTAAATTGCCAACACCCACTCTGGAGAAGTGTACGGTGTGTCCAGAAACATCTAAAAAACTCAGCTTAGAGAGCATAGGGCAGTTCCACTCATGGGCGTATAAATTGGGAAAACTAAAAATCAGCAAGACACAGGCACCCCAACATTTAGGGCTGCTCTGTTGACAAGAACCTCCACTTCGTTACACCTTAAATATCCCAGGAAAGAGAAAAATGGATAAAGAAGTTGTGGTCCTTATGTACAAAGGAATATCACTCAGCCATGAAATCAACGTCATAAGGCAAGTAGCAGCATGATGAGTGGATTTAGGTACGACGATTCTAAGTGAAATAAGTCACACAGAAAAAGACACTTATCATAAGATATCACTTATAGAGGGAATGTAAAAACCGCTACCCTTGAACTGAATTACAAAACAGAACAGAGTCACACTTTTACAAAACACACTATGGCTGCTTAAGGGGAAAGGTGAGGTGGGGTGATGCATAAAACAAGGGTTTCAAATTAGCTCAGATACCGTTCCATAAACCCAATATGTAACAGACAAGACCTACTCCTTGCTCAGTGAATTGGACTCAACACCCCATATTCACGGCCCAAGAATATATCTGATTAGTAAGAATCTTAAAACCTATGTATTGATATCTCTCTGTAAGTGAGTCAAGTGGGTGTAAAGTGACATAAACACAGCAGTGAAAAGCAGCTAAACCCCATTATAAAAATCAATTACTTTTATAAACCTGTGAAACAAAGACAGTGAAAGAGAGAGAAATTCTTACAAAATTCGTTCAGGGACTGTGACGCCACCTGGATTGACCATGTATAGACCCACAGCTGATTGAGACATAAGGGTGGACACTCTTGGGGCTGAGAGGTTTGGTGAGGTTGGGTGAGCAAACGCAGACCCTTTAAAGTAATACTGCGTGGTACCCATCCCATGGGTCCCAAATCTCCAGGTTCAAGGGCATCTTCCTACATCGAAAACATGCATGAGATACCCAGAAGATGGTACACCGTGTGATCGCGAAAGGTTTCTAAAACGCACCTCATTTCTCATCTCCTTGTGCTCGGGTTCGCCATTCCAGCTGCTTTACTAGCAATCTCCCTCCTTGGAGAATCAGCACCTTTAACCTCCTGTTCCATACAGGTTGCAATTTGTCCTGAGGATGAACGGGAAGAGGGGAAAACAATGAGAGACTAGCTCTAGGTGTTGGGACAGGCACAGGTCACTCTATTTTCCCATCAGGAAGAAGAATTAAGCACAGGATCAGCCTGCCGCCCGGGACCAGAATAGGGCCTGAAGCAATCCTGCGCTTTTGCGGCCAGCTCCCAAGAAAGCGAGTTGAAAAATGGAGCTCAGGGGCACTGCAATTCACAAACCTGCAGACTTATAAATGATCACTCTCGTCCACAAATATATTGAGGGAAGGCAACGAAGAGGATTTAAAACAAGGCAGAATTGCAGGAAACAGATTTCAGGAGGGAGATTCGAATCGCCTTTAAAGCACAGGAAAAGCGGCAAAACATCGACAATGATGCCCTTGGCCAAAAAGGGCGTATGCGTTTTTTCCTGAATATATTCAGGAAAAAACGCATACGCCCTTTTGGCCAACCAAGCAACCTGGAAAGGCAAATCAGCGCTACAAAGAAGTCTCGCTTCCCATCGGTCAAAAGGGCCATGCTGAATAAAGTGTCAAAACCAGAAATGCAGGGCAGGCCATGAGGAAATGGGAGCCTTGTTACGATGATGGGCGGGATGTAAATTGCCAAAAGCCACTCTGGAGAAGTGTACGATGTGTCCTGAAACATCTAAAAAACTCAGCTTAGAGAGCATAGGGCACTTCCACTCATGGGCGTATAAAGTGGGAAAATTAAAAACCAGCAAGACACAGGCACCCCAAAGTTTAGGGCTGCTCTATTGACAAGAACCTCCAAATTCGTTACACCTTAAATATCTCAGGAAAGAGAAAAATGGATAAAGATGTTGTGGTCCTTATGTACAATGAAATATCACTCAGCCATGAAATCAACGTCATAAGGCTAGTAGCAGCATGATGAGTGGATTTAGGTCCGACGATTCTAAGTGAAATAAGTCACACAGAAAAAGACACTTATCATAAGATATCACTTATAGAGGGAAAGTAAAAACCGCTACCCTTGAACTGAATTACAAAACAGAACAGAGTCACACGTTTAGAAAACACACTATGGCTGCTTAACGGGAAAGGTGATGTGGGGCGATGCATAAAACAAGGGTTTCAAATTAGCTCACATACCGTTCCATAAACCCAATATGTAATAGACAAGACCTACTCCTTGCTCAGTGAATTGGACTCGACACCCCCTATTCACGGCCCAAGAATATATCTGACTAGTAAGAATCTTAAAACCTATGTATTGATATCTCTCTGTAAGTGAGTCAAGTGGGTGTAAAGTGACATAAACACAGCAGTGAAAAGCAGCTAAACCCCATTATAAAAATCAATTACTTTTAAAATCCTGTGAAACAAAGACAGTGAAAGAGAGAGCAATTCTTACAAAATTCGTTCAGGGGCTGTGATGCCATCTGGATTGACCATGTATAGACCCACAGCTGATTGAGACATAAGGGTGGACACTCTTGGGGCTGAGAGGTTTGGTGAGGTTGGGTGAGCAAACGCAGACCCTTTAAAGTAATACTGCGTGGTACCCATCCCATGGGTCCCAAATCTCCAGGGTCAAGGCCATCTTCCTACATCGAAAACATGCATGAGGAACGCAGAAGATGGTACACCGTGTGATCGGGAAAGGTTTCTAAAACACACCTCATTTCTCATCTCCTTGTGCTCGGGTTCGCCATTCCAGCCGCTTTACTAGCAATCTCCCTCCTTGGAGAATCAGCACCTTTAACCTCCTGTTCCGTACAGGTTGCAATTTGTCCTGAGGATGAACGGGAAGAGGGGGAACCAATGAGAGACTAGCTCTAGGTGTTGGGACAGGCACAGGTCACTCTATTTTCCCATCAAGAAGAAGAATTAAGCACAGGCTCAGCCTGCCGCCCGGGACCAGAATAGGGCCTGAAGCAAACCTGCGCTTTTGCGGCCAGCTCCCAAGAAAGCGAGTTGAAAAATGGAGCTCAGGCGCACTGCAATTCACAAACCTGCAGACTTATAAATGTTCATTCTCGTCCACAAATATATTGAGGGAAGGCAACGAAGAGGATTTGAAAGCAAGGCAGAATTTCAGGAAACAGATTTCAGGAGGGAGATTCGAATCGCCTTTAAAGCACAAGAAAAGCGGCAAAACCTCGACAATGATGCCCTTGGCCAAAAACGGCGTATGCGTTTTTTCCTGAATATATTCAGGAAAAAACGCATACGCCCTTTTTGGCCAAGCAAGCAACCTGGAAAGGCAAATCAGCGCTACAAAGAAGTCTCGCTTCCCATCGGTCAAAAGGGCTAAGCTGAATAAAGTGTCAAAACCAGAACTGCAGGGCAGGCCATGGAGAAACGGGAGCCTTGCTACGCTGATGGGCGGGATGTAAATTGCCAACAGCCACTCTGGAGAAGTGTACGGTGTGTCCTGAAACATCTAAAAAACTCAGCTTAGAGAGCATAGGGCACTTCCACTCATGGGCGTATAAATTGGGAAAACTAAAAATCAGCAAGACACAGGCACCCCAACGTTTAGGGCTGCTCTGTTGACAAGAACCTCCACTTCGTTACACCTTAAATATCTCAGGAAAGAGAAAGATGGATAAATAAGTTGTGGTCCTTATGTACAATGGAATATCACTCAGCCATGAAATCAACGTCATAAGGCTAGTAGCAGCATGATGAGAGGATTTAGGTACGACGATTCTAAGTGAAATAAGTCACACAGAAAAAGACACTTATCATAAGATATCACTTATAGAGGGAATGTAAAAACCGCTACCCTTGAACTGAATTACAAAACAGAACAGAGTCACACGTTTAGAAAACACACTATGGCTGCTTAACGGGAAAGGTGAGGTGGGGTGATGCATAAAACAAGGGTTTCAAATTAGCTCAGATACCGTTCCATAAACCCAATATGTAATAGACAAGACCTACTCTTTGCTCAGTGAATTGGACTCAACACCCCCTATTCACGGCCCAAGAATATATCTGACTAGTAAGAATCTTAAAACCTATGTATTGATATCTCTCTGTAAGTGAGTCAAGTGGGTGTAAAGTGACATAAACATAGCAGTGAAAAGCAGCTAAACCCCATTATAAAAATCAATTACTTTTAAAATCCTGTGAAACAAAGACAGTGAAAGAGAGAGAAATTCTTACAAAATTCGTTCAGGGGCTGTGATGCCACCTGGATTGACCGTGTATAGACCCACAGCTGATTGAGACATAAGGGTGGACACTCTTGGGGCTGAGAGGTTTGGTGAGCTTGGGTGAGGAAACGCAGACCCTTTAAAGTAATACTGCGTGGTACCCATCCCATGGGTTTCAAATCTCCAGGTTCAAGGGCATCTTCCTACATCGAAAACATGCATGAGAAACCCAGAAGATGGTACACCGTGTGATCGCGAAAGGTTTCTAAAACACACCTCATTTCTCATCTCCTTGTGCTCGGGTTCGCCATTCCAGCCGCTTTACTAGCAATCTCCCTCCTTGGAGAATCAGCACCTTTAACCTCCTGTTCCGTACAGGTTGCAATTTGTCCTGAGGATGAACGGGAAGAGGGGGAACCAATGAGAGACTAGCTCTAGGTGTTGGGAGAGGCACAGGTCACTCTATTTTCCCATCAGGAAGAAGAATTAAGCACAGGCTCAGCCTGCCGCCCAGGACCAGAATAGGGCCTGAAGCAATCCTGCGCTTTTGCGGCCAGCTCCCAAGAAAGCGAGTTGAAAAATGGAGCTCAGGGGCACTGCAATTCACAAACCTGCAGACTTATAAATGATCACTCTCGTCCACAAATATATTGAGGGAAGGCAACGAAGAGGATTTGAAAGCAAGGCGGAATTGCAGGAAACAGATTTCAGAAGGGAGATTCGAATCGCCTTTAAAGCACAGGAAAAGCGGCAAAACCTCGACAATGTTGCCCTTGGCCAAAAAGGGCGTATGCGTTTTTTCCTGAATATATTCAGGAAAAAACGCATACGCCCTTTTTGGCCAAGCAAGCAACCTGGAAAGGCAAATCAGCGCTACAAAGAAGTCTCGCTTCCCATCGGTCAAAAGGGCCAAGCTGAATAAAGTGTCAAAACCAGAAATGCAGGGCAGGCCATGAGGAAACGGGAGCCTTGCTACGATGATGGGCGGGATGTAAATTAGCCAACAGCCACTCTGGAGAAGTGTACGGTGTGTCCTGAAACATCTAAAAAACTCAGCTTAGAGAGCATAGGGCAGTTCCACTCATGGGCGTATAAATTGGGAAAACTAAAAATCAGCAAGACACAGGCACCCCAACATTTAGGGCTGCTCTGTTGACAAGAACCTCCACTTCGTTACACCTTAAATATCCCAGGAAAGAGAAAAATGGATAAAGAAGTTGTGGTCCTTATGTACAAAGGAATATCACTCAGCCATGAAATCAACGTCATAAGGCTAGTAGCAGCATGATGAGTGGATTTAGGTACGACGATTCTAAGTGAAATAAGTCACACAGAAAAAGACACTTATCATAAGATATCACTTATAGAGGGAATGTAAAAACCGCTACCCTTGAACTGAATTACAAAACAGAACAGAGTCACACTTTTACAAAACACACTATGGCTGCTTAAGGGGAAATGTGAGGTGGGGTGATGCATAAAACAAGGGTTTCAAATTAGCTCAGATACCGTTCCATAAACCCAATATGTAACAGACAAGACCTACTCCTTGCTCAGTGAATTGGACTCGACACCCCCTATTCACGGCCCAAGAATATATCTGATTAGTAAGAATCTTAAAACCTATGTATTGATATCTCTCTGTAAGTGAGTCAAGTGGGTGTAAAGTGACATAAACACAGCAGTGAAAAGCAGCTAAACCCCATTATAAAAATCAATTACTTTTAAAAACCTGTGAAACAAAGACAGTGAAAGAGAGAGAAATTCTTACAAAATTCGTTCAGGGGCTGTGATGCCACCTGGATTGACCATGTATAGACCCACAGCTGATTGAGACATAAGGGTGAACACTCTTGGGGCTGAGAGGTTTGGTGAGGTTGGGTGAGCAAACGCAGACCCTTTAAAGTAATACTGCGTGGTATCCATCCCATGGGTCCCAAATCTCCAGGTTCAAGGGCATCTTCCTACATCGAAAACATGCATGAGAAACCCAGAAGATGGTACACCGTGTGATCGGGAAAGGTTTCTAAAACACTCCTCATTTCTCATCTCCTTGTGCTCGGGTTCGCCATTCCAGCCAGTTTACTAGCAATCTCCCTCCTTGGAGAATCAGCACCTTTAACCTCCTGTTCCGTACAGTTTGCAATTTGTCCTGAGGATAAAAGGGAAGAGGGGGAACCAATGAGAGACTAGCTCTAGGTGTTGGGACAGGCACAGGTCACTCTATTTTCCCATCAGGAAGAAGAATTAAGCACAGGCTCAGCCTGCCCCCCGGGACCAGAATAGGGCCTGAAGCAATCCTGCGCTTTTGCGGCCAGCTCCCAAGAAAGCGAGTTGAAAAATGGAGCTCAGGCGCACTGCAATTCACAAACCTGCAGACTTATAAATGTTCACTCTCGTCCACAAATATATTGAGGGAAGGGAACGAAGAGGATTTGAAAGCAAGGCAGAATTGCAGGAAACAGATTTCAGGAGGGAGATTCGAATCGCCTTTAAAGCACAAGAAAAGCGGCAAAACCTCGACAATGATGCCCTTGGCCAAAAAGGGCGTATGCGTTTTTTCCTGAATATATTCAGGAAAAAACGCATACGCCCTTTTTGGCCAACCAACCAACCTGGAAAGGCAAATCAGCGCTACAAAGAAGTCTCGCTTCCCATCGGTCAAAAGGGCCATGCTGAATAAAGTGTCAAAACCAGAAATGCAGGGCAGGCCATGGAGAAACGGGAGCCTTGCTAAGCTGATGGGCGGTATGTAAGTTGCCAACAGCCACTCTGGAGAAGTGTACGGTGTGTCCTGAAACATCTAAAAAACTCAGCTTAGGGAGCACAGGGCACTTCCACTCATGGGCGTAAAAATTGGGAAAACTAAAAATCAGCAAGACACAGGCACCCCAACGTTTAGGGGTGCTCTGTTGACAAGAACCTCCACTTCGTTACACCTTAAATATCCCAGGAAAGAGAAAAATGGATAAAGAAGTTGTGGTCCTTATGTACAATGGAATATCACTCAGCCATGAAATCAACGTCATAAGGCTAGTAGCAGAATGATGAGTGGATTTAGGTACGACGATTCTAAGTGAAATAAGTCACACAGAAAAAGACACTTATCATAAGATATCACTTATAGAGGGAATGTAAAAACCGCTACCCTTGAACTGAATTACAAAACAGAACAGAGTCACACGTTTAGAAAACACACTATGGCTGCTTAACGGGAAAGGTGAGGTGGGGTGATGCATAAAACAAGGGTTTCAAATTAGCTCAGATACCGTTCCATAAACCCAATATGTAATAGACAAGACCTACTCCTTGCTCAGTGAATTGGACTCAACACCCCCTATTCACGGCCCAAGAATATAGCTGACTAGTAAGAATCTTAAAACCTATGTATTGATATCTCTCTGTAAGTGAGTCAAGTGGGTGTAAAGTGACATAAACACAGCAGTGAAAAGCAGCTAAACCCCATTATAAAAATCAATTACTTTTAAAAACCTGTGAAACAAAGACAGTGAAAGAGAGAGAAATTCTTACAAAATTCGTTCAGGGGCTGTGATGCCACCTGGATTGACCATGTATAGACCCACAGCTGATTGAGACATAAGGGTGGACACTCTTGGGGCTGAGAGGTTTGGTGAGGTTGGGTGAGCAAACGCAGACCCTTTAAAGTAATACTGCGTGTTACCCATCCCATGGGTCCCAAATCTCCAGGTTCAAGGCCATCTTCCTACATCGAAAACATGCATGAGGAACCCAGAAGATGGTACACCGTGTGATCGGGAAAGGTTTCTAAAACACACCTCATTTCTCATCTCCTTGTGCTCGGGTTCGCCATTCCAGCCGCTTTACTAGCAATCTCCCTCCTTGGAGAATCAGCACCTTTAACCTCCTGTTCCGTACAGGTTGCAATTTGTCCTGAGGATGAACGGGAAGAGGGGGAACCAATGAGAGACTAGCTCTAGGTGTTGGGACAGGCACAGGTCACTCTATTTTCCCATCAGGAAGAAGAATTAAGCACAGGCTCAGCCTGCCGCCGGCGACCAGAATAGGGCCTGAAGCAATCCTGCGCTTTTGCGGCCAGCTCCCAAGAAAGCGAGTTGAAAAATGGAGCTCAGGGGCACTGCAATTCACAAACCTGCAGACTTATAAATGATCACTCTCGTCCACAAATATATTGAGGGAAGGCAACGAAGAGGATTTGAAAGCAAGGCAGAATTGCAGGAAACAGATTTCAGGAGGGAGATTCGAATCGCCTTTAAAGCACAGGAAAAGCGGCAAAACCTCGACAATGATGCCCTTGGCCAAAAAGGGCGTATGCGTTTTTTCCTGAATATATTCAGGAAAAAACGCATACGCCCTTTTTGGCCAAGCAAGCAACCTGGAAAGGCAAATCAGCGCTACAAAGAAGTCTCGCTTCCCATCGGTCAAAAGGGCCATGCTGAATAAAGTGTCAAAACCAGAAATGCAGGGCAGGCCATTTAGAAACGGGAGCCTTGCTACGCTGATGGGCGGGATGTAAATTGCCAACAGCCACTCTGGTGAAGTGTACGGTGTGTCCTGAAACATCTAAAAAACTCAGCTTAGAGAGCATAGGGCACTTCCACTCATGGGCGTATAAATTGGGAAAACTAAAAATCAGCAAGACACAGGCACCCCAACGTTTAGGGCTGCTCTGTTGACAAGAACCTCCACTTCGTTACACCTTAAATATCCCAGGAAAGAGAAAAATGGATAAAGAAGTTGTGGTCCTTATGTACAATGGAATATCACTCAGCCATGAAATCAACGTCATAAGGCTAGTAGCAGCATGATGAGTGGATTTAGGTACGACGATTCTAAGTGAAATAAGTCACAGAGAAAAAGACACTTATCATAAGATATCACTTATAGAGGGAATGTAAAAACCGCTACCCTTGAACTGAATTACAAAACAGAACAGAGTCACACGTTTAGAAAACACACTATGGCTGCTTCACGGGAAAGGTGAGGTGGGGTGATGCATAAAACAAGGGTTTCAAATTAGCTCAGATACCGTTCCATAAACCCAATATGTAATAGACAAGACCTACTCCTTGCTCAGTGAATTGGATTCGACACCCCCTAATCACGGCCCAAGAATATATCTGACTAGTAAGAATCTTAAAACCTATGTATTGATATCTCTCTGTAAGTGAGTCAAGTGGGTGTAAAGTGACATAAACACAGCAGTGAAAAGCAGCTAAACCCCATTATAAAAATCAATTACTTTTAAAATCCTGTGAAACAAAGACAGTGAAAGGGAGAGAAATTCTTACAAAATTCGTTCAGGGGCTGTGATGCCACCTGGATTGACCATGTATAGACCCACAGCTGATTGAGACATAAGGGTGGACACTCTTGGGGCTGAGAGGTTTGGTGAGGTTGGGTGAGCAAACGCAGACCCTTTAAAGTAATACTGCGTGGTACCCATCCTATGGGTCCCAAATCTCCAGGTTCAAGGGCATCTTCCTACATCGAAAACATGCATGAGAAACCCAGAAGATGGTACACCGTGTGATCGGGAAAGGTTTCTAAAACACACCTCATTTCTCATCTCCTTGTGCTCGGGTTCGCCATTCCAGCCGCTTTACTAGCAATCTCCCTCCTTGGAGAATCAGCACCTTTAACCTCCTGTTCCGTACAGGTTGCAATTTGTCCTGAGGATGAACGGGAAGAGGGGGAACCAATGAGAGACTAGCTCTAGGTGTTGGGACAGGCACAGGTCACTCTATTTTCCCATCAGGAAGAAGAATTAGGCACAGGCTCAGCCTGCCGCCCAGGACCAGAATAGGGCCTGAAGCAATCCTGCGCTTTTGCGGCCAGCTCCCAAGAAAGCGAGTTGAAAAATGGAGCTCAGGGGCACTGCAATTCACAAACCTGCAGACTTATAAATGATCACTCTCGTCCACAAATATATTGAGGGAAGGCAACGAAGAGGATTTGAAAGCAAGGCGGAATTGCAGGAAACAGATTTCAGAAGGGAGATTCGAATCGCCTTTAAAGCACAGGAAAAGCGGCAAAACCTCGACAATGATGCCCTTGGCCAAATAGGGCGTATGCGTTTTTTCCTGAATATATTCAGGAAAAAACGCATACGCCCTATTTGGCCAAGCAAGCAACCTGGAAAGGCAAATCAGCGCTACAAAGAAGTCTCGCTTCCCATCGGTCAAAAGGGCCATGCTGAATAAAGTGTCAAAACCAGAAATGCAGGGCAGGCCATTTAGAAACGGGAGCCTTGCTACGCTGATGGGCAGGATGTAAATTGCCAACAGCCACTCTGGTGAAGTGTACGGTGTGTCCTGAAACATCTAAAAAACTCAGCTTAGAGAGCATAGGGCACTTCCACTCATGGGCGTATAAATTGGGAAAACTAAAAATCAGCAAGACACAGGCACCCCAACGTTTAGGGCTGCTCTGTTGACAAGAACCTCCACTTCGTTACACCTTAAATATCCCAGGAAAGAGAAAAATGGATAAAGAAGTTGTGGTCCTTATGTACAATGGAATATCACTCAGCCATGAAATCAACGTCATAAGGCTAGTAGCAGAATGATGAGTGGATTTAGGTACGACGATTCTAAGTGAAATAAGTCACACAGAAAAAGACACTTATCATAAGATATCACTTATAGAGGGAATGTAAAAACCGCTACCCTTGAACTGAATTACAAAACAGAACAGAGTCACACGTTTAGAAAACACACTATGGCTGCTTAACGGGAAAGGTGAGGTGGGGTGATGCATAAAACAAGGGTTTCAAATTAGCTCAGATACCGTTCCATAAACCCAATATGTAATAGACAAGACCTACTCCTTGCTCAGTGAATTGGACTCAACACCCCCTATTCACGGCCCAAGAATATAGCTGACTAGTAAGAATCTTAAAACCTATGTATTGATATCTCTCTGTAAGTGAGTCAAGTGGGTGTAAAGTGACATAAACACAGCAGTGAAAAGCAGCTAAACCCCATTATAAAAATCAATTACTTTTAAAATCCTGTGAAACAAAGACAGTGAAAGGGAGAGAAATTCTTACAAAATTCGTTCAGGGGCTGTGATGCCACCTGGATTGACCATGTATAGACCCACAGCTGATTGAGACATAAGGGTGGACACTCTTGGGGCTGAGAGGTTTGGTGAGGTTGGGTGAGCAAACGCAGACCCTTTAAAGTAATACTGCGTGGTACCCATCCTATGGGTCCCAAATCTCCAGGTTCAAGGGCATCTTCCTACATCGAAAACATGCATGAGAAACCCAGAAGATGGTACACCGTGTGATCGGGAAAGGTTTCTAAAACACACCTCATTTCTCATCTCCTTGTGCTCGGGTTCGCCATTCCAGCCGCTTTACTAGCAATCTCCCTCCTTGGAGAATCAGCACCTTTAACCTCCTGTTCCGTACAGGTTGCAATTTGTCCTGAGGATGAACGGGAAGAGGGGGAACCAATGAGAGACTAGCTCTAGGTGTTGGGACAGGCACAGGTCACTCTATTTTCCCATCAGGAAGAAGAATTAGGCACAGGCTCAGCCTGCCGCCCAGGACCAGAATAGGGCCTGAAGCAATCCTGCGCTTTTGCGGCCAGCTCCCAAGAAAGCGAGTTGAAAAATGGAGCTCAGGGGCACTGCAATTCACAAACCTGCAGACTTATAAATGATCACTCTCGTCCACAAATATATTGAGGGAAGGCAACGAAGAGGATTTGAAAGCAAGGCGGAATTGCAGGAAACAGATTTCAGAAGGGAGATTCGAATCGCCTTTAAAGCACAGGAAAAGCGGCAAAACCTCGACAATGATGCCCTTGGCCAAAAAGGGCGTATGCGTTTTTTCCTGAATATATTCAGGAAAAAACGCATACGCCCTATTTGGCCAAGCAAGCAACCTGGAAAGGCAAATCAGCGCTACAAAGAAGTCTCGCTTCCCATCGGTCAAAAGGGCCATGCTGAATAAAGTGTCAAAACCAGAAATGCAGGGCAGGCCATTTAGAAACGGGAGCCTTGCTACGCTGATGGGCAGGATGTAAATTGCCAACAGCCACTCTGGTGAAGTGTACGGTGTGTCCTGAAACATCTAAAAAACTCAGCTTAGAGAGCATAGGGCACTTCCACTCATGGGCGTATAAATTGGGAAAACTAAAAATCAGCAAGACACAGGCACCCCAACGTTTAGGGCTGCTCTGTTGACAAGAACCTCCACTTCGTTACACCTTAAATATCCCAGGAAAGAGAAAAATGGATAAAGAAGTTGTGGTCCTTATGTACAATGGAATATCACTCAGCCATGAAATCAACGTCATAAGGCTAGTAGAAGAATGATGAGTGGATTTAGGTACGACGATTCTAAGTGAAATAAGTCACACAGAAAAAGACACTTATCATAAGATATCACTTATAGAGGGAATGTAAAAACCGCTACCCTTGAACTGAATTACAAAACAGAACAGAGTCACACGTTTAGAAAACACACTATGGCTGCTTAACGGGAAAGGTGAGGTGGGGTGATGCATAAAACAAGGGTTTCAAATTAGCTCAGATACCGTTCCATAAACCCAATATGTAATAGACAAGACCTACTCCTTGCTCAGTGAATTGGACTCAACACCCCCTATTCACGGCCCAAGAATATAGCTGACTAGTAAGAATCTTAAAACCTATGTATTGATATCTCTCTGTAAGTGAGTCAAGTGGGTGTAAAGTGACATAAACACAGCAGTGAAAAGCAGCTAAACCCCATTATAAAAATCAATTACTTTTAAAAACCTGTGAAACAAAGACAGTGAAAGAGAGAGAAATTCTTACAAAATTCGTTCAGGGGCTGTGATGCCACCTGGATTGACCATGTATAGACCCACAGCTGATTGAGACATAAGGGTGGACACTCTTGGGGCTGAGAGGTTTGGTGAGGTTGGGTGAGCAAACGCAGACCCTTTAAAGTAATACTGCGTGTTACCCATCCCATGGGTCCCAAATCTCCAGGTTCAAGGCCATCTTCCTACATCGAAAACATGCATGAGGAACCCAGAAGATGGTACACCGTGTGATCGGGAAAGGTTTCTAAAACACACCTCATTTCTCATCTCCTTGTGCTCGGGTTCGCCATTCCAGCCGCTTTACTAGCAATCTCCCTCCTTGGAGAATCAGCACCTTTAACCTCCTGTTCCGTACAGGTTGCAATTTGTCCTGAGGATGAACGGGAAGAGGGGGAACCAATGAGAGACTAGCTCTAGGTGTTGGGACAGGCACAGGTCACTCTATTTTCCCATCAGGAAGAAGAATTAAGCACAGGCTCAGCCTGCCGCCGGCGACCAGAATAGGGCCTGAAGCAATCCTGCGCTTTTGCGGCCAGCTCCCAAGAAAGCGAGTTGAAAAATGGAGCTCAGGGGCACTGCAATTCACAAACCTGCAGACTTATAAATGATCACTCTCGTCCACAAATATATTGAGGGAAGGCAACGAAGAGGATTTGAAAGCAAGGCAGAATTGCAGGAAACAGATTTCAGGAGGGAGATTCGAATCGCCTTTAAAGCACAGGAAAAGCGGCAAAACCTCGACAATGATGCCCTTGGCCAAAAAGGGCGTATGCGTTTTTTCCTGAATATATTCAGGAAAAAACGCATACGCCCTTTTTGGCCAAGCAAGCAACCTGGAAAGGCAAATCAGCGCTACAAAGAAGTCTCGCTTCCCATCGGTCAAAAGGGCCATGCTGAATAAAGTGTCAAAACCAGAAATGCAGGGCAGGCCATTTAGAAACGGGAGCCTTGCTACGCTGATGGGCGGGATGTAAATTGCCAACAGCCACTCTGGTGAAGTGTACGGTGTGTCCTGAAACATCTAAAAAACTCAGCTTAGAGAGCATAGGGCACTTCCACTCATGGGCGTATAAATTGGGAAAACTAAAAATCAGCAAGACACAGGCACCCCAACGTTTAGGGCTGCTCTGTTGACAAGAACCTCCACTTCGTTACACCTTAAATATCCCAGGAAAGAGAAAAATGGATAAAGAAGTTGTGGTCCTTATGTACAATGGAATATCACTCAGCCATGAAATCAACGTCATAAGGCTAGTAGCAGCATGATGAGTGGATTTAGGTACGACGATTCTAAGTGAAATAAGTCACAGAGAAAAAGACACTTATCATAAGATATCACTTATAGAGGGAATGTAAAAACCGCTACCCTTGAACTGAATTACAAAACAGAACAGAGTCACACGTTTAGAAAACACACTATGGCTGCTTCACGGGAAAGGTGAGGTGGGGTGATGCATAAAACAAGGGTTTCAAATTAGCTCAGATACCGTTCCATAAACCCAATATGTAATAGACAAGACCTACTCCTTGCTCAGTGAATTGGATTCGACACCCCCTAATCACGGCCCAAGAATATATCTGACTAGTAAGAATCTTAAAACCTATGTATTGATATCTCTCTGTAAGTGAGTCAAGTGGGTGTAAAGTGACATAAACACAGCAGTGAAAAGCAGCTAAACCCCATTATAAAAATCAATTACTTTTAAAATCCTGTGAAACAAAGACAGTGAAAGGGAGAGAAATTCTTACAAAATTCGTTCAGGGGCTGTGATGCCACCTGGATTGACCATGTATAGACCCACAGCTGATTGAGACATAAGGGTGGACACTCTTGGGGCTGAGAGGTTTGGTGAGGTTGGGTGAGCAAACGCAGACCCTTTAAAGTAATACTGCGTGGTACCCATCCTATGGGTCCCAAATCTCCAGGTTCAAGGGCATCTTCCTACATCGAAAACATGCATGAGAAACCCAGAAGATGGTACACCGTGTGATCGGGAAAGGTTTCTAAAACACACCTCATTTCTCATCTCCTTGTGCTCGGGTTCGCCATTCCAGCCGCTTTACTAGCAATCTCCCTCCTTGGAGAATCAGCACCTTTAACCTCCTGTTCCGTACAGGTTGCAATTTGTCCTGAGGATGAACGGGAAGAGGGGGAACCAATGAGAGACTAGCTCTAGGTGTTGGGACAGGCACAGGTCACTCTATTTTCCCATCAGGAAGAAGAATTAGGCACAGGCTCAGCCTGCCGCCCAGGACCAGAATAGGGCCTGAAGCAATCCTGCGCTTTTGCGGCCAGCTCCCAAGAAAGCGAGTTGAAAAATGGAGCTCAGGGGCACTGCAATTCACAAACCTGCAGACTTATAAATGATCACTCTCGTCCACAAATATATTGAGGGAAGGCAACGAAGAGGATTTGAAAGCAAGGCGGAATTGCAGGAAACAGATTTCAGAAGGGAGATTCGAATCGCCTTTAAAGCACAGGAAAAGCGGCAAAACCTCGACAATGATGCCCTTGGCCAAAAAGGGCGTATGCGTTTTTTCCTGAATATATTCAGGAAAAAACGCATACGCCCTATTTGGCCAAGCAAGCAACCTGGAAAGGCAAATCAGCGCTACAAAGAAGTCTCGCTTCCCATCGGTCAAAAGGGCCATGCTGAATAAAGTGTCAAAACCAGAAATGCAGGGCAGGCCATTTAGAAACGGGAGCCTTGCTACGCTGATGGGCAGGATGTAAATTGCCAACAGCCACTCTGGTGAAGTGTACGGTGTGTCCTGAAACATCTAAAAAACTCAGCTTAGAGAGCATAGGGCACTTCCACTCATGGGCGTATAAATTGGGAAAACTAAAAATCAGCAAGACACAGGCACCCCAACGTTTAGGGCTGCTCTGTTGACAAGAACCTCCACTTCGTTACACCTTAAATATCCCAGGAAAGAGAAAAATGGATAAAGAAGTTGTGGTCCTTATGTACAATGGAATATCACTCAGCCATGAAATCAACGTCATAAGGCTAGTAGCAGAATGATGAGTGGATTTAGGTACGACGATTCTAAGTGAAATAAGTCACACAGAAAAAGACACTTATCATAAGATATCACTTATAGAGGGAATGTAAAAACCGCTACCCTTGAACTGAATTACAAAACAGAACAGAGTCACACGTTTAGAAAACACACTATGGCTGCTTAACGGGAAAGGTGAGGTGGGGTGATGCATAAAACAAGGGTTTCAAATTAGCTCAGATACCGTTCCATAAACCCAATATGTAATAGACAAGACCTACTCCTTGCTCAGTGAATTGGACTCAACACCCCCTATTCACGGCCCAAGAATATAGCTGACTAGTAAGAATCTTAAAACCTATGTATTGATATCTCTCTGTAAGTGAGTCAAGTGGGTGTAAAGTGACATAAACACAGCAGTGAAAAGCAGCTAAACCCCATTATAAAAATCAATTACTTTTAAAATCCTGTGAAACAAAGACAGTGAAAGGGAGAGAAATTCTTACAAAATTCGTTCAGGGGCTGTGATGCCACCTGGATTGACCATGTATAGACCCACAGCTGATTGAGACATAAGGGTGGACACTCTTGGGGCTGAGAGGTTTGGTGAGGTTGGGTGAGCAAACGCAGACCCTTTAAAGTAATACTGCGTGGTACCCATCCTATGGGTCCCAAATCTCCAGGTTCAAGGGCATCTTCCTACATCGAAAACATGCATGAGAAACCCAGAAGATGGTACACCGTGTGATCGGGAAAGGTTTCTAAAACACACCTCATTTCTCATCTCCTTGTGCTCGGGTTCGCCATTCCAGCCGCTTTACTAGCAATCTCCCTCCTTGGAGAATCAGCACCTTTAACCTCCTGTTCCGTACAGGTTGCAATTTGTCCTGAGGATGAACGGGAAGAGGGGGAACCAATGAGAGACTAGCTCTAGGTGTTGGGACAGGCACAGGTCACTCTATTTTCCCATCAGGAAGAAGAATTAGGCACAGGCTCAGCCTGCCGCCCAGGACCAGAATAGGGCCTGAAGCAATCCTGCGCTTTTGCGGCCAGCTCCCAAGAAAGCGAGTTGAAAAATGGAGCTCAGGGGCACTGCAATTCACAAACCTGCAGACTTATAAATGATCACTCTCGTCCACAAATATATTGAGGGAAGGCAACGAAGAGGATTTGAAAGCAAGGCGGAATTGCAGGAAACAGATTTCAGAAGGGAGATTCGAATCGCCTTTAAAGCACAGGAAAAGCGGCAAAACCTCGACAATGATGCCCTTGGCCAAAAAGGGCGTATGCGTTTTTTCCTGAATATATTCAGGAAAAAACGCATACGCCCTATTTGGCCAAGCAAGCAACCTGGAAAGGCAAATCAGCGCTACAAAGAAGTCTCGCTTCCCATCGGTCAAAAGGGCCATGCTGAATAAAGTGTCAAAACCAGAAATGCAGGGCAGGCCATTTAGAAACGGGAGCCTTGCTACGCTGATGGGCAGGATGTAAATTGCCAACAGCCACTCTGGTGAAGTGTACGGTGTGTCCTGAAACATCTAAAAAACTCAGCTTAGAGAGCATAGGGCACTTCCACTCATGGGCGTATAAATTGGGAAAACTAAAAATCAGCAAGACACAGGCACCCCAACGTTTAGGGCTGCTCTGTTGACAAGAACCTCCACTTCGTTACACCTTAAATATCCCAGGAAAGAGAAAAATGGATAAAGAAGTTGTGGTCCTTATGTACAATGGAATATCACTCAGCCATGAAATCAACGTCATAAGGCTAGTAGAAGAATGATGAGTGGATTTAGGTACGACGATTCTAAGTGAAATAAGTCACACAGAAAAAGACACTTATCATAAGATATCACTTATAGAGGGAATGTAAAAACCGCTACCCTTGAACTGAATTACAAAACAGAACAGAGTCACACGTTTAGAAAACACACTATGGCTGCTTAACGGGAAAGGTGAGGTGGGGTGATGCATAAAACAAGGGTTTCAAATTAGCTCAGATACCGTTCCATAAACCCAATATGTAATAGACAAGACCTACTCCTTGCTCAGTGAATTGGACTCAACACCCCCTATTCACGGCCCAAGAATATAGCTGACTAGTAAGAATCTTAAAACCTATGTATTGATATCTCTCTGTAAGTGAGTCAAGTGGGTGTAAAGTGACATAAACACAGCAGTGAAAAGCAGCTAAACCCCATTATAAAAATCAATTACTTTTAAAAACCTGTGAAACAAAGACAGTGAAAGAGAGAGAAATTCTTACAAAATTCGTTCAGGGGCTGTGATGCCACCTGGATTGACCATGTATAGACCCACAGCTGATTGAGACATAAGGGTGGACACTCTTGGGGCTGAGAGGTTTGGTGAGGTTGGGTGAGCAAACGCAGACCCTTTAAAGTAATACTGCGTGTTACCCATCCCATGGGTCCCAAATCTCCAGGTTCAAGGCCATCTTCCTACATCGAAAACATGCATGAGGAACCCAGAAGATGGTACACCGTGTGATCGGGAAAGGTTTCTAAAACACACCTCATTTCTCATCTCCTTGTGCTCGGGTTCGCCATTCCAGCCGCTTTACTAGCAATCTCCCTCCTTGGCGAATCAGCACCTTTAACCTCCTGTTCCGTACAGGTTGCAATTTGTCCTGAGGATGAACGGGAAGAGGGGGAACCAATGAGAGACTAGCTCTAGGTGTTGGGACAGGCACAGGTCACTCTATTTTCCCATCAGGAAGAAGAATTAAGCACAGGCTCAGCCTGCCGCCCAGGACCAGGATAGGGCCTGAAGCAATCCTGCGCTTTTGCGGCCAGCTCCCAAGAAAGCGAGTTGAAAAATGGAGCTCAGGGGCACTGCAATTCACAAACCTGCAGACTTATAAATGATCACTCTCGTCCACAAATATATTGAGGGAAGGCAACGAAGAGGATTTGAAAGCAAGGCAGAATTGCAGGAAACAGATTTCAGGAGGGAGATTCGAATCGCCTTTAAAGCACAGGAAAAGCGGCAAAACCTCGACAATGATGCCCTTGGCCAAAAAGGGCGTATGCGTTTTTTCCTGAATATATTCAGGAAAAAACGCATACGCCCTTTTTGGCCAAGCAAGCAACCTGGAAAGGCAAATCAGCGC
Source organism: Balaenoptera physalus (assembly GCF_965194825.1). Classification (NCBI taxonomy): domain Eukaryota; kingdom Metazoa; phylum Chordata; class Mammalia; order Artiodactyla; family Balaenopteridae; genus Balaenoptera; species Balaenoptera physalus. The sequence goes on from NW_028125117.1 coordinate 101,661, forward strand.
TACAAAGAAGTCTCGCTTCCCATCGGTCAAAAGGGCCATGCTGAATAAAGTGTCAAAACCAGAAATGCAGGGCAGGCCATATAGAAACGGGAGCCTTGCTACGCTGATGGGCGGGATGTAAATTGCCAACAGCCACTCTGGTGAAGTGTACGGTGTGTCCTGAAACATCTAAAAAACTCAGCTTAGAGAGCATAGGGCACTTCCACTCATGGGCGTATAAATTGGGAAAACTAAAAATCAGCAAGACACAGGCACCCCAACGTTTAGGGCTGCTCTGTTGACAAGAACCTCCACTTCGTTACACCTTAAATATCCCAGGAAAGAGAAAAATGGATAAAGAAGTTGTGGTCCTTATGTACAATGGAATATCACTCAGCCATGAAATCAACGTCATAAGGCTAGTAGCAGCATGATGAGTGGATTTAGGTACGACGATTCTAAGTAAAATAAGTCACAGAGAAAAAGACACTTATCATAAGATATCACTTATAGAGGGAATGTAAAAACCGCTACCCTTGAACTGAATTACAAAACAGAACAGAGTCACACGTTTAGAAAACACACTATGGCTGCTTCACGGGAAAGGTGAGGTGGGGTGATGCATAAAACAAGGGTTTCAAATTAGCTCAGATACCGTTCCATAAACCCAATATGTAATAGACAAGACCTACTCCTTGCTCAGTGAATTGGACTCGACACCCCCTAATCACGGCCCAAGAATATATCTGACTAGTAAGAATCTTAAAACCTATGTATTGATATCTCTCTGTAAGTGAGTCAAGTGGGTGTAAAGTGACATAAACACAGCAGTGAAAAGCAGCTAAACCCCATTATAAAAATCAATTACTTTTAAAATCCTGTGAAACAAAGACAGTGAAAGGGAGAGAAATTCTTACAAAATTCGTTCAGGGGCTGTGATGCCACCTGGATTGACCATGTATAGACCCACAGCTGATTGAGACATAAGGGTGGACACTCTTGGGGCTGAGAGGTTTGGTGAGGTTGGGTGAGCAAAGGCAGACCCTTTAAAGTAATACTGCGTGGTACCCATCCTATGGGTCCCAAATCTCCAGGTTCAAGGGCATCTTCCTACATCGAAAACATGCATGAGAAACCCAGAAGATGGTACACCGTGTGATCGGGAAAGGTTTCTAAAACACACCTCATTTCTCATCTCCTTGTGCTCGGGTTCGCCATTCCAGCCGCTTTACTAGCAATCTCCCTCCTTGGAGAATCAGCACCTTTAACCTCCTGTTCCGTACAGGTTGCAATTTGTCCTGAGGATGAACGGGAAGAGGGGGAACCAATGAGAGACTAGCTCTAGGTGTTGGGACAGGCACAGGTCACTCTATTTTCCCATCAGGAAGAAGAATTAGGCACAGGCTCAGCCTGCCGCCCAGGACCAGAATAGGGCCTGAAGCAATCCTGCGCTTTTGCGGCCAGCTCCCAAGAAAGCGAGTTGAAAAATGGAACTCAGGGGCACTGCAATTCACAAACCTGCAGACTTATAAATGATCACTCTCGTCCACAAATATATTGAGGGAAGGCAACGAAGAGGATTTGAAAGCAAGGCGGAATTGCAGGAAACAGATTTCAGAAGGGAGATTCGAATCGCCTTTAAAGCACAGGAAAAGCGGCAAAACCTCGACAATGATGCCCTTGGCCAAAAAGGGCGTATGCGTTTTTTCCTGAATATATTCAGGAAAAAACGCATACGCCCTATTTGGCCAAGCAAGCAACCTGGAAAGGCAAATCAGCGCTACAAAGAAGTCTCGCTTCCCATCGGTCAAAAGGGCCATGCTGAATAAAGTGTCAAAACCAGAAATGCAGGGCAGGCCATGAGGAAACGGGAGCCTTGCTACGATGATGGGCGGGATGTAAATTGCCAACACCCACTCTGGAGAAGTGTACGGTGTGTCCAGAAACATCTAAAAAACTCAGCTTAGAGAGCATAGGGCACTTCCACTCATGGGCGTATAAATTGGGAAAACTAAAAATCAGCAAGACACAGGCACCCCAACATTTAGGGCTGCTCTGTTGACAAGAACCTCCACTTCGTTACACCTTAAATATCCCAGAAAAGAGAAAAATGGATAAAGAAGTTGTGGTCCTTATGTACAAAGGAATATCACTCAGCCATGAAATCAACGTCATAAGGCTAGTAGCAGCATGATGAGTGGATTTAGGTACGACGATTCTAAGTGAAATAAGTCACACAGAAAAAGACACTTATCATAAGATATCACTTATAGAGGGAATGTAAAAACCGCTACCCTTGAACTGAATTACAAAACAGAACAGAGTCACACTTTTACAAAACACACTATGGCTGCTTAAGGGGAAAGGTGAGGTGGGGTGATGCATAAAACAAGGGTTTCAAATTAGCTCAGATACCGTTCCATAAACCCAATATGTAACAGACAAGACCTACTCCTTGCTCAGTGAATTGGACTCAACACCCCATATTCACGGCCCAAGAATATATCTGATTAGTAAGAATCTTAAAACCTATGTATTGATATCTCTCTGTAAGTGAGTCAAGTGGGTGTAAAGTGACATAAACACAGCACTGAAAAGCAGCTAAACCCCATTATAAAAATCAATTACTTTTATAAACCTGTGAAACAAAGACAGTGAAAGAGAGAGAAATTCTTACAAAATTCGTTCAGGGGCTGTGATGCCACCTGGATTGACCATGTATAGACCCACAGCTGATTGAGACATAAGGGTGGACACTCTTGGGGCTGAGAGGTTTGGTGAGGTTGGGTGAGGAAACGCAGACCCTTTAAAGTAATACTGCGTGGTACCCATCCCATGGGTTTCAAATCTCCAGGTTCAAGGGCATCTTCCTACATCGAAAACATGCATGAGAAACCCAGAAGATGGTACACCGTGTGATCGCGAAAGGTTTCTAAAACGCACCTCATTTCTCATCTCCTTGTGCTCGGGTTCGCCATTCCAGCTGCTTTACTAGCAATCTCCCTCCTTGGAGAATCAGCACCTTTAACCTCCTGTTCCGTACAGGTTGCAATTTGTCCTGAGGATGAACGGGAAGAGGGGAAAACAATGAGAGACTAGCTCTAGGTGTTGGGACAGGCACAGGTCACTCTATTTTCCCATCAGGAAGAAGAATTAAGCACAGGCTCAGCCTGCCGCCCGGGACCAGAATAAGGCCTGAAGCAATCCTGCGCTTTTGCGGCCAGCTCCCAAGAAAGCGAGTTGAAAAATGGAGCTCAGGGGCACTGCAATTCACAAACCTGCAGACTTATAAATGATCACTCTCGTCCACAAATATATTGAGGGAAGGCAACGAAGAGGATTTAAAGCAAGGCAGAATTGCAGGAAACAGATTTCAGGAGGGAGATACGAATCGCCTTTAAAGCACAGGAAAAGCGGCAAAACCTCGACAATGATGCCCTTGGCCAAAAAGGGCGTATGCGTTTTTTCCTGAATATATTCAGGAAAAAACGCATACGCCCTTTTTGGCCAACCAAGCAACCTGGAAAGGCAAATCAGCGCTACAAAGAAGTCTCGCTTCCCATCGGTCAAAAGGGCCATGCTGAATAAAGTGTCAAAACCAGAAATGCAGGGCAGGCCATGAGGAAACGGGAGCCTTGCTATGATGATGGGCGGGATGTAAGTTGCCAACACCCACTCTGGAGAAGTGTACGGTGTGTCCAGAAACATCTAAAAAACTCAGCTTAGAGAGCATAGGGCACTTCCACTCATGGGCGTATAAATTGGGAAAACTAAAAATCAGCAAGACACAGGCACCCCAACATTTAGGGCTGCTCTGTTGACAAGAACCTCCACTTCGTTACACCTTAAATATCCCAGGAAAGAGAAAAATGGATAAAGAAGTTGTGGTCCTTATGTACAAAGGAATATCACTCAGCCATGAAATCAACGTCATAAGGCTAGTAGCAGCATGATGAGTGGATTTAGGTACGACGATTCTAAGTGAAATAAGTCACACAGAAAAAGACACTTATCATAAGATATCACTTATAGAGGGAATGTAAAAACCGCTACCCTTGAACTGAATTACAAAACAGAACAGAGTCACACTTTTACAAAACACACTATGGCTGCTTAAGGGGAAAGGTGAGGTGGGGTGATGCATAAAACAAGGGTTTCAAATTAGCTCAGATACCGTTCCATAAACCCAATATGTAACAGAAAAGACCTACTCCTTGCTCAGTGAATTGGACTCAACACCCCATATTCACGGCCCAAGAATATATCTGATTAGTAAGAATCTTAAAACCTATGTATTGATATCTCTCTGTAAGTGAGTCAAGTGGGTGTAAAGTGACATAAACACAGCAGTGAAAAGCAGCTAAACCCCATTATAAAAATCAATTACTTTTAAAAACCTGTGAAACAAAGACAGTGAAAGAGAGAGAAATTCTTACAAAATTCGTTCAGGGACTGTGATGCCACCTGGATTGAACATGTATAGACCCACAGCTGATTGAGACATAAGGGTGGACACTCTTGGGGCTGAGAGGTTTTGTGAGGTTGGGTGAGCAAACGCAGACCCTTTAAAGTAATACTGCGTGCTACCCATCCCATGGGTTCCAAATCTCCAGGTTCAAGGGCATCTTCCTACATCGAAAACATGCATGAGAAACCCAGAAGATGGTACACCGTGTGATCGCGAAAGGTTTCTAAAACGCACCTCATTTCTCATCTCCTTGTGCTCGGGTTCGCCATTCCAGCTGCTTTACTAGCAATCTCCCTCCTTGGAGAATCAGCACCTTTAACCTCCTGTTCCGTACAGGTTGCAATTTGTCCTGAGGATGAACGGGAAGAGGGGAAAACAATGAGAGACTAGCTCTAGGTGTTGGGACAGGCACAGGTCACTCTATTTTCCCATCAGGAAGAAGAATTAAGCACAGGCTCAGCCTGCCGCCCGGGACCAGAATAGGGCCTGAAGCAATCCTGCGCTTTTGCGGCCAGCTCCCAAGAAAGCGAGTTGAAAAATGGAGCTCAGGGGCACTGCAATTCACAAACCTGCAGACTTATAAATGATCACTCTCGTCCACAAATATATTGAGGGAAGGCAACGAAGAGGATTTAAAGCAAGGCAGAATTGCAGGAAACAGATTTCAGGAGGGAGATACGAATCGCCTTTAAAGCACAGGAAAAGCGGCAAAACCTCGACAATGATGCCCTTGGCCAAAAAGGGCGTATGCGTTTTTTCCTGAATATATTCAGGAAAAAACGCATACGCCCTTTTTGGCCAACCAAGCAACCTGGAAAGGCAAATCAGCGCTACAAAGAAGTCTCGCTTCCCATCGGTCAAAAGGGCCATGCTGAATAAAGTGTCAAAACCAGAAATGCAGGGCAGGCCATGAGGAAACGGGAGCCTTGCTACGATGATGGGCGGGATGTAAATTGCCAACACCCACTCTGGAGAAGTGTACGGTGTGTCCAGAAACATCTAAAAAACTCAGCTTAGAGAGCATAGGGCAGTTCCACTCATGGGCGTATAAATTGGGAAAACTAAAAATCAGCAAGACACAGGCACCCCAACATTTAGGGCTGCTCTGTTGACAAGAACCTCCACTTCGTTACACCTTAAATATCCCAGGAAAGAGAAAAATGGATAAAGAAGTTGTGGTCCTTATGTACAAAGGAATATCACTCAGCCATGAAATCAACGTCATAAGGCTAGTAGCAGCATGATGAGTGGATTTAGGTACGACGATTCTAAGTGAAATAAGTCACACAGAAAAAGACACTTATCATAAGATATCACTTATAGAGGGAATGTAAAAACCGCTACCCTTGAACTGAATTACAAAACAGAACAGAGTCACACTTTTACAAAACACACTATGGCTGCTTAAGGGGAAAGGTGAGGTGGGGTGATGCATAAAACAAGGGTTTCAAATTAGCTCAGATACCGTTCAATAAACCCAATATGTAACAGACAAGACCTACTCCTTGCTCAGTGAATTGGACTCAACACCCCATATTCACGGCCCAAGAATATATCTGATTAGTAAGAATCTTAAAACCTATGTATTGATATCTCTCTGTAAGTGAGTCAAGTGGGTGTAAAGTGACATAAACACAGCAGTGAAAAGCAGCTAAACCCCATTATAAAAATCAATTACTTTTATAAACCTGTGAAACAAAGACAGTGAAAGAGAGAGAAATTCTTACAAAATTCGTTCAGGGACTGTGACGCCACCTGGATTGACCATGTATAGACCCACAGCTGATTGAGACATAAGGGTGGACACTCTTGGGGCTGAGAGGTTTGGTGAGGTTCGGTGAGCAAACGCAGACCCTTTAAAGTAATACTGCGTGCTACCCATCCCATGGGTCCCAAATCTCCAGGTTCAAGGGCATCTTCCTACATCGAAAACATGCATGAGAAACCCAGAAGATGGTACACCGTGTGATCGCGAAAGGTTTCTAAAACGCACCTCATTTCTCATCTCCTTGTGCTCGGGTTCGCCATTCCAGCTGCTTTACTAGCAATCTCCCTCCTTAGAGAATCAGCACCTTTAACCTCCTGTTCCGTACAGGTTGCAATTTGTCCTGAGGATGAACGGGAAGAGGGGAAAACAATGAGAGACTAGCTCTAGGTGTTGGGACAGGCACAGGTCACTCTATTTTCCCATCAGGAAGAAGAATTAAGCACAGGCTCAGCCTGCCGCCCGGGACCAGAATAGGGCCTGAAGCAATCCTGCGCTTTTGCGGCCAGCTCCCAAGAAAGCGAGTTGAAAAATGGAGCTCAGGGGCACTGCAATTCACAAACCTGCAGACTTATAAATGATCACTCTCGTCCACAAATATATTGAGGGAAGGCAACGAAGAGGATTTAAAGCAAGGCAGAATTGCAGGAAACAGATTTCAGGAGGGAGATTCGAATCGCCTTTAAAGCACAGGAAAAGCGGCAAAACATCGACAATGATGCCCTTGGCCAAAAAGGGCGTATGCGTTTTTTCCTGAATATATTCAGGAAAAAACGCATACGCCCTTTTTGGCCAACCAAGCAACCTGGAAAGGCAAATCAGCGCTACAAAGAAGTCTCGCTTCCCATCGGTCAAAAGGGCCATGCTGAATAAAGTGTCAAAACCAGAAATGCAGGGCAGGCCATGAGGAAACGGGAGCCTTGCTACGATGATGGGCGGGATGTAAATTGCCAACAGCCACTCTGGAGAAGTGTACGGTGTGTCCTGAAACATCTAAAAAACTCAGCTTAGAGAGCATAGGGCAGTTCCACTCATGGGCGTATAAATTGGGAAAACTAAAAATCAGCAAGACACAGGCACCCCAACATTTAGGGCTGCTCTGTTGACAAGAACCTCCACTTCGTTACACCTTAAATATCCCAGGAAAGAGAAAAATGGATAAAGAAGTTGTGGTCCTTATGTACAAAGGAATATCACTCAGCCATGAAATCAACGTCATAAGGCTAGTAGCAGCATGATGAGTGGATTTAGGTACGACGATTCTAAGTGAAATAAGTCACACAGAAAAAGACACTTATCATAAGATATCACTTATAGAGGGAATGAAAAAACCGCTACCCTTGAACTGAATTACAAAACAGAACAGAGTCACACTTTTACAAAACACACTATGGCTGCTTAAGGGGAAAGGTGAGGTGGGGTGATGCATAAAACAAGGGTTTCAAATTAGCTCAGATACCGTTCCATAAACCCAATATGTAACAGACAAGACCTACTCCTTGCTCAGTGAATTGGACTCAACACCCCATATTCACGGCCCAAGAATATATCTGACTAGTAAGAATCTTAAAACCTATGTATTGATATCTCTCTGTAAGTGAGTCAAGTGGGTGTAAAGTGACATAAACACAGCAGTGAAAAGCAGCTAAACCCCATTATAAAAATCAATTACTTTTAAAAACCTGTGAAACAAAGACAGTGAAAGAGAGAGAAATTCTTACAAAATTCGTTCAGGGGCAGTTATGCTACCTGGATTGACCATATCTAGACCCACAGCTGATTGAGACATAAGGGTGGACACTCTTGGGGATGAGAGGTTTGGTGAGGTTGGGTGAGGAAACGCAGACCCATTAAAGTAATACTGCGTGGTACCCATCCCATGGGTCCCAAATCTCCAGGTTCAAGGGCATCTTCCTACATCGAAAACATGCATGAGAAACCCAGAAGATGGTACACCGTGTGATCGAGAAAGGTTTCTAAAACGCACCTCATTTCTCATCTCCTTGTGCTCGGGTTCGCCATTCCAGCTGCTTTACTAGCAATCTCCCTCCTTGGAGAATCAGCACCTTTAACCTCCTGTTCCGTACAGGTTGCAATTTGTCCTGAGGATGAACGGGAAGAGGGGAAAACAATGAGAGACTAGCTCTAGGTGTTGGGACAGGCACAGGTCACTCTATTTTCCCATCAGGAAGAAGAATTAAGCACAGGCTCAGCCTGCCGCCCGGGACCAGAATAGGGCCTGAAGCAATCCTGCGCTTTTGCGGCCAGCTCCCAAGAAAGCGAGTTGAAAAATGGAGCTCAGGGGCACTGCAATTCACAAACCTGCAGACTTATAAATGATCACTCTCGTCCACAAATATATTGAGGGAAGGCAACGAAGAGGATTTAAAGCAAGGCAGAATTGCAGGAAACAGATTTCAGGAGGGAGATACGAATCGCCTTTAAAGCACAGGAAAAGCGGCAAAACCTCGACAATGATGCCCTTGGCCAAAAAGGGCATATGCGTTTTTTCCTGAATATATTCAGGAAAAAACGCATACGCCCTTTTTGGCCAACCAAGCAACCTGGAAAGGCAAATCAGCGCTACAAAGAAGTCTCGCTTCCCATCGGTCAAAAGGGCCATGCTGAATAAAGTGTCAAAACCAGAAATGCAGGGCAGGCCATGAGGAAACGGGAGCCTTGCTACGATGATGGGCGGGATGTAAATTGCCAACACCCACTCTGGAGAAGTGTACGGTGTGTCCAGAAACATCTAAAAAACTCAGCTTAGAGAGCATAGGGCAGTTCCACTCATGGGCGTATAAATTGGGAAAACTAAAAATCAGCAAGACACAGGCACCCCAACATTTAGGGCTGCTCTGTTGACAAGAACCTCCACTTCGTTACACCTTAAATATCCCAGGAAAGAGAAAAATGGATAAAGAAGTTGTGGTCCTTATGTACAAAGGAATATCACTCAGCCATGAAATCAACGTCATAAGGCTAGTAGCAGCATGATGAGTGGATTTAGGTACGACGATTCTAAGTGAAATAAGTCACACAGAAAAAGACACTTATCATAAGATATCACTTATAGAGGGAATGTAAAAACCGCTACCCTTGAACTGAATTACAAAACAGAACAGAGTCACACTTTTACAAAACACACTATGGCTGCTTAAGGGGAAAGGTGAGGTGGGGTGATGCATAAAACAAGGGTTTCAAATTAGCTCAGATACCGTTCCATAAACCCAATATGTAACAGACAAGACCTACTCCTTGCTCAGTGAATTGGACTCAACACCCCATATTCACGGCCCAAGAATATATCTGATTAGTAAGAATCTTAAAACCTATGTATTGATATCTCTCTGTAAGTGAGTCAAGTGGGTGTAAAGTGACATAAACACAGCAGTGAAAAGCAGCTAAACCCCATTATAAAAATCAATTACTTTTATAAACCTGTGAAACAAAGACAGTGAAAGAGAGAGAAATTCTTACAAAATTCGTTCAGGGACTGTGACGCCACCTGGATTGACCATGTATAGACCCACAGCTGATTGAGACATAAGGGTGGACACTCTTGGGGCTGAGAGGTTTGGTGAGGTTCGGTGAGCAAACGCAGACCCTTTAAAGTAATACTGCGTGCTACCCATCCCATGGGTCCCAAATCTCCAGGTTCAAGGGCATCTTCCTACATCGAAAACATGCATGAGAAACCCAGAAGATGGTACACCGTGTGATCGCGAAAGGTTTCTAAAACGCACCTCATTTCTCATCTCCTTGTGCTCGGGTTCGCCATTCCAGCTGCTTTACTACCAATCTCCCTCCTTGGAGAATCAGCACCTTTAACCTCCTGTTCCGTACAGGTTGCAATTTGTCCTGAGGATGAACGGGAAGAGGGGAAAACAATGAGAGACTAGCTCTAGGTGTTGGGACAGGCACAGGTCACTCTATTTTCCCATCAGGAAGAAGAATTAAGCACAGGCTCAGCCTGCCGCCCGGGACCAGAATAGGGCCTGAAGCAATCCTGCGCTTTTGCGGCCAGCTCCCAAGAAAGCGAGTTGAAAAATGGAGCTCAGGGGCACTGCAATTCACAAACCTGCAGACTTATAAATGATCACTCTCGTCCACAAATATATTGAGGGAAGGCAACGAAGAGGATTTAAAGCAAGGCAGAATTGCAGGAAACAGATTTCAGGAGGGAGATTCGAATCACCTTTAAAGCACAGGAAAAGCGGCAAAACATCGACAATGATGCCCTTGGCCAAAAAGGGCGTATGCGTTTTTTCCTGAATATATTCAGGAAAAAACGCATACGCCCTTTTTGGCCAACCAAGCAACCTGGAAAGGCAAATCAGCGCTACAAAGAAGTCTCGCTTCCCATCGGTCAAAAGGGCCATGCTGAATAAAGTGTCAAAACCAGAAATGCAGGGCAGGCCATGAGGAAACGGGAGCCTTGCTACGATGATGGGCGGGATGTAAATTGCCAACAGCCACTCTGGAGAAGTGTACGGTGTGTCCTGAAACATCTAAAAAACTCAGCTTAGAGAGCATAGGACACTTCCACTCATGGGCGTATAAATTGGGAAAACTAAAAATCAGCAAGACACAGGCACCCCAACATTTAGGGCTGCTCTGTTGACAAGAACCTCCACTTCGTTACACCTTAAATATCCCAGGAAAGAGAAAAATGGATAAAGAAGTTGTGGTCCTTATGTACAAAGGAATATCACTCAGCCATGAAATCAACGTCATAAGGCTAGTAGCAGCATGATGAGTGGATTTAGGTACGACGATTCTAAGTGAAATAAGTCACACAGAAAAAGACACTTATCATAAGATATCACTTATAGAGGGAATGTAAAAACCGCTACCCTTGAACTGAATTACAAAACAGAACAGAGTCACACTTTTACAAAACACACTATGGCTGCTTAAGGGGAAAGGTGAGGTGGGGTGATGCATAAAACAAGGGTTTCAAATTAGCTCAGATACCGTTCCATAAACCCAATATGTAACAGACAAGACCTACTCCTTGCTCAGTGAATTGGACTCAACACCCCATATTCACGGCCCAAGAATATATCTGACTAGTAAGAATCTTAAAACCTATGTATTGATATCTCTCTGTAAGTGAGTCAAGTGGGTGTAAAGTGACATAAACACAGCAGTGAAAAGCAGCTAAACCCCATTATAAAAATCAATTACTTTTAAAAACCTGTGAAACAAAGACAGTGAAAGAGAGAGAAATTCTTACAAAATTCGTTCAGGGGCAGTTATGCTACCTGGATTGACCATATCTAGACCCACAGCTGATTGAGACATAAGGGTGGACACTCTTGGGGATGAGAGGTTTGGTGAGGTTGGGTGAGGAAACGCAGACCCATTAAAGTAATACTGCGTGGTACCCATCCCATGGGTCCCAAATCTCCAGGTTCAAGGGCATCTTCCTACATCGAAAACATGCATGAGAAACCCAGAAGATGGTACACCGTGTGATCGAGAAAGGTTTCTAAAACGCACCTCATTTCTCATCTCCTTGTGCTCGGGTTCGCCATTCCAGCTGCTTTACTAGCAATCTCCCTCCTTGGAGAATCAGCACCTTTAACCTCCTGTTCCGTACAGGTTGCAATTTGTCCTGAGGATGAACGGGAAGAGGGGAAAACAATGAGAGACTAGCTCTAGGTGTTGGGACAGGCACAGGTCACTCTATTTTCCCATCAGGAAGAAGAATTAAGCACAGGCTCAGCCTGCCGCCCGGGACCAGAATAGGGCCTGAAGCAATCCTGCGCTTTTGCGGCCAGCTCCCAAGAAAGCGAGTTGAAAAATGGAGCTCAGGGGCACTGCAATTCACAAACCTGCAGACTTATAAATGATCACTCTCGTCCACAAATATATTGAGGGAAGGCAACGAAGAGGATTTAAAGCAAGGCAGAATTGCAGGAAACAGATTTCAGGAGGGAGATACGAATCGCCTTTAAAGCACAGGAAAAGCGGCAAAACCTCGACAATGATGCCCTTGGCCAAAAAGGGCATATGCGTTTTTTCCTGAATATATTCAGGAAAAAACGCATACGCCCTTTTTGGCCAACCAAGCAACCTGGAAAGGCAAATCAGCGCTACAAAGAAGTCTCGCTTCCCATCGGTCAAAAGGGCCATGCTGAATAAAGTGTCAAAACCAGAAATGCAGGGCAGGCCATGAGGAAACGGGAGCCTTGCTACGATGATGGGCGGGATGTAAATTGCCAACACCCACTCTGGAGAAGTGTACGGTGTGTCCAGAAACATCTAAAAAACTCAGCTTAGAGAGCATAGGGCAGTTCCACTCATGGGCGTATAAATTGGGAAAACTAAAAATCAGCAAGACACAGGCACCCCAACATTTAGGGCTGCTCTGTTGACAAGAACCTCCACTTCGTTACACCTTAAATATCCCAGGAAAGAGAAAAATGGATAAAGAAGTTGTGGTCCTTATGTACAAAGGAATATCACTCAGCCATGAAATCAACGTCATAAGGCTAGTAGCAGCATGATGAGTGGATTTAGGTACGACGATTCTAAGTGAAATAAGTCACACAGAAAAAGACACTTATCATAAGATATCACTTATAGAGGGAATGTAAAAACCGCTACCCTTGAACTGAATTACAAAACAGAACAGAGTCACACTTTTACAAAACACACTATGGCTGCTTAAGGGGAAAGGTGAGGTGGGGTGATGCATAAAACAAGGGTTTCAAATTAGCTCAGATACCGTTCCATAAACCCAATATGTAACAGACAAGACCTACTCCTTGCTCAGTGAATTGGACTCAACACCCCATATTCACGGCCCAAGAATATATCTGATTAGTAAGAATCTTAAAACCTATGTATTGATATCTCTCTGTAAGTGAGTCAAGTGGGTGTAAAGTGACATAAACACAGCAGTGAAAAGCAGCTAAACCCCATTATAAAAATCAATTACTTTTATAAACCTGTGAAACAAAGACAGTGAAAGAGAGAGAAATTCTTACAAAATTCGTTCAGGGACTGTGACGCCACCTGGATTGACCATGTATAGACCCACAGCTGATTGAGACATAAGGGTGGACACTCTTGGGGCTGAGAGGTTTGGTGAGGTTCGGTGAGCAAACGCAGACCCTTTAAAGTAATACTGCGTGCTACCCATCCCATGGGTCCCAAATCTCCAGGTTCAAGGGCATCTTCCTACATCGAAAACATGCATGAGAAACCCAGAAGATGGTACACCGTGTGATCGCGAAAGGTTTCTAAAACGCACCTCATTTCTCATCTCCTTGTGCTCGGGTTCGCCATTCCAGCTGCTTTACTACCAATCTCCCTCCTTGGAGAATCAGCACCTTTAACCTCCTGTTCCGTACAGGTTGCAATTTGTCCTGAGGATGAACGGGAAGAGGGGAAAACAATGAGAGACTAGCTCTAGGTGTTGGGACAGGCACAGGTCACTCTATTTTCCCATCAGGAAGAAGAATTAAGCACAGGCTCAGCCTGCCGCCCGGGACCAGAATAGGGCCTGAAGCAATCCTGCGCTTTTGCGGCCAGCTCCCAAGAAAGCGAGTTGAAAAATGGAGCTCAGGGGCACTGCAATTCACAAACCTGCAGACTTATAAATGATCACTCTCGTCCACAAATATATTGAGGGAAGGCAACGAAGAGGATTTAAAGCAAGGCAGAATTGCAGGAAACAGATTTCAGGAGGGAGATTCGAATCACCTTTAAAGCACAGGAAAAGCGGCAAAACATCGACAATGATGCCCTTGGCCAAAAAGGGCGTATGCGTTTTTTCCTGAATATATTCAGGAAAAAACGCATACGCCCTTTTTGGCCAAGCAAGCAACCTGGAAAGGCAAATCAGCGCTACAAAGAAGTCTCGCTTCCCATCGGTCAAAAGGGCCATGCTGAATAAAGTGTCAAAACCAGAAATGCAGGGCAGGCCATGAGGAAACGGGAGCCTTGCTACGATGATGGGCGGGATGTAAATTGCCAACAGCCACTCTGGAGAAGTGTACGATGTGTCCTGAAACATCTAAAAAACTCAGCTTAGAGAGCATAGGGCACTTCCACTCATGGGCGTATAAAGTGGGAAAATTAAAAACCAGCAAGACACAGGCACCCCAAAGTTTAGGGCTGCTCTGTTGACAAGAACCTCCAACTTCGTTACACCTTAAATATCCCAGGAAAGAGAAAAATGGATAAAGAAGTTGTGGTCCTTATGTACAAAGGAATATCACTCAGCCATGAAATCAACGTCATAAGGCTAGTAGCAGCATGATGAGTGGATTTAGGTACGACGATTCTAAGTGAAATAAGTCACACAGAAAAAGACACTTATCATAAGATATCACTTATAGAGGGAATGAAAAAACCGCTACCCTTGAACTGAATTACAAAACAGAACAGAGTCACACGTTTAGAAAACACACAATGGCTGCTTAACGGGAAAGGTGAGGTGGGGTGATGAATAAAACAAGGGTTTCTAATTAGCTCAGATACCGTTCCATAAACCCAATATGTACTAGACAAGACCTACTCCTTGCTCAGTGAATTGGACTCAAAACCCCCTATTCACGGCCCAAGAATATATCTGACTAGTAAGAATCTTAAAACCTATGTATTGATATCTCTCTGTAAGTGAGTCAAGTGGGTGTGAAGTGACATAAACACAGCAGTGAAAAGCAGCTAAACCCCATTATAAAAATCAATTACTTTTAAAAACCTGTGAAAAAAAGACAGTGAAAGAGAGAGAAATTCTTACAAAATTCGTTTAGGGGCAGTTATGCTACCTGGATTGACCATATCTAGACCCACAGCTGATTGAGACATAAGGGTGGACACTCTTGGGGCTGAGAGGTTTGGTGAGGTTGGGTGAGGAAACGCAGACCCATTAAAGTAATACTGCGTGGTACCCATCCCATGGGTCCCAAATCTCCAGGTTCAAGGGCATCTTCCTACATCGAAAACATGCATGAGAAACCCAGAAGATGGTACACCGTGTGATCGCGAAAGGTTTCTAAAACGCACCTCATTTCTCATCTCCTTGTGCTCGGGTTCGCCATTCCAGCTGCTTTACTAGCAATCTCCCTCCTTGGAGAATCAGCACCTTTAACCTCCTGTTCCGTACAGGTTGCAATTTGTCCTGAGGATGAACGGGAAGAGGGGAAAACAATGAGAGACTAGCTCTAGGTGTTGAGACAGGCACAGGTCACTCTATTTTCCCATCAGGAAGAAGAATTAACCACAGGCTCAGCCTGCCGCCCGGGACCAGAATAGGGCCTGAAGGAATCCTGCGCTTTTGCGGCCAGCTCCCAAGAAAGAGAGTTGAAAAATGGAGCTCAGGGGCACTGCAATTCACAAACCTGCAGACTTATAAATGATCACTCTCGTCCACAAATATATTGAGGGAAGGCAACGAAGAGGATTTGAAAGCAAGGCAGAATTGCAGGAAACAGATTTCAGGAGGGAGAGTCAAATCGCCTTTAAAGCATAGGAAAAGCGGCAAAACCTCGACAAGATGCCCTTGGCCAAAAAGGGCGTATGCGTTTTTTCCTGAATATATTCAGGAAAAAACGCATACGCCCTTTTTGGCCAACCAAGCAACCTGGAAAGGCAAATCAGCGCTACAAAGAAGTCTCGCTTCCCATCGGTCAAAAGGGCCATGCTGAATAAAGTGTCAAAACCAGAAATGCAGGGCAGGCCATGAGGAAACGGGAGACTTGTTACGATGATGGGCGGGATGTAAATTGCCAACAGCCACTCTGGAGAAGTGTACGGTGTGTCCTGAAACATCTAAAAAACTCAGCTTAGAGAGCATAGGGCACTTCCACTCATGGGCGTATAAAGTGGGAAAATTAAAAACCAGCAAGACACAGGAAGCCCAAAGTTTAGGGCTGCTCTGTTGACAAGAACCTCCAACTTCGTTACACCTTAAATATCCCAGGAAAGAGAAAAATGGATAAAGAAGTTGTGGTCCTTATGTACAATGGAATATCACTCAGCCATGAAATCAACGTCATAAGGCTAGTAGCAGCATGATGAGTGGATTTAGGTACTACGATTCTAAGTGAAATAAGTCACACAGAAAAAGACACTTATCATAAGATATCACTTACAGAGGGAATGTAAAAACCGCTACCCTTGAACTGAATTACAAAACAGAACAGTCACACGTTTAGAAAACACACTATGGCTGCTTAACGGGAAAGGTGAGGTGGGGTGATGCATAAAACAAGGGTTTCAAATTAGCTCAGATACCGTTCCATAAACCCAATATGTACTAGACAAGACCTACTCCTTGCTCAGTGAATTGGACTCAACACCCCCTATTCACGGCCCAAGAATATATCTGACTAGTAAGAATCTTAAAACCTATGTATTGATATCTCTCTGTAAGTGAGTCAAGTGGGTGTAAAGTGACATAAACACAGCAGTGAAAAGCAGCTAAACCCCATTATAAAAATCAATTACTTTTAAAAACCTGTGAAAAAAAGACAGTGAAAGAGAGAGAAATTCTTACAAAATTCGTTTAGGGGCAGTGATGCTACCTGGATTAACCATATCTAGACCCACAGCTGATTGAGACATAAGGGTGGACACTCTTGGGGCTGAGAGGTTTGCTGAGGTTGGGTGAGCAAACGCAGATCCTTTAAAGTAATACTGCGTGGTACCCATCCCATGGGTCCCAAATCTCCAGGTTCAAGGGCATCTTCCTACATCGAAAACATGCATGAGAAACCCAGAAGATGGTACACTGAGTGATCGGGAAAGGTTTCTAAAACGCACCTCATTTCTCATGTCCTTGTCCTCGGGTTCGCCATTCCAGCCGCATTACTAGCAATCTCCCTCCTTGAAGAATCAGCACCTTTAACCTCCTGTTCCGTACAGGTTGCAATTTGTCCTGAGGATGAACGGGAAAAGGGGGAAACAATGAGAGTCTAGCTCTAGGTGTTGGGACAGGCACAGGTCACTCTATTTTCCCATCAGGAAGAAGAATTAAGCACAGGCTCAGCCTGCCGCCCGGGACCAGAATAGGGCCTGAAGCAATCCTGCGCTTTTGCAGCCAGCTCCCAAGAAAGCGAGTTGAAAAATGGAGCTCAGGGGCACTGCAATTCACAAACCTGCAGACTTATAAATGACCACTCTCGTCCACAAATATATTGAGGGAAGGCAACGAAGAGGATTTGAAAGCAAGGCAGAATTGCAGGAAACAGATTTCAGGAGAGAGATTCGAATCGCCTTTAAAGCACAGGAAAAGCGGCAAAACCTCGACAATGATGCCCTTGGCCAAAAAGGGCGTATGCGTTTTTTCCTGAATATATTCAGGAAAAAACGCATACGCCCTTTTTGGCCAAGCAAGCAACCTGGAAAGGCAAATCAGCGCTATAAAGAAGTCTCGCTTCCCATCGGTCAAAAGGGCCATGCTGAATAAAGTGTCAAAACCAGAAATGCAGGGCAGGCCATGGAGAAACGGGAGCCTTGCTACGCTGATGGGCGGGATGTAAATTGCCAACAGCCACTCTGGAGAAGTGTACGGTGTGTCCTGAAACCTCTAAAAATCTCAGCTTAGAGAGCATAGGGCACTTCCACTCATGGGCGTATAAATTGGGAAAATTAAAAATCAGCAAGACACAGGCACCCCAACGTTTAGGGCTGCTCTGTTGACAAGAACCTCCACTTCGTTACACCTTAAATACCTCAGGATAGAGAAAAATGGATAAATAAGTTGTGGTCCTTATGTACAATGGAATATCACTCAGCCATGAAATCAACGTCATAAGGCTAGTAGCAGCATGATGAGTGGATTTAGGTACTACGATTCTAAGTGAAATAAGTCACACAGAAAAAGACACTTATCATAAGATATCACTTATAGAGGGAATGTAAAAACCGCTACCCTTGAACTGAATTACAAAACAGAACAGAGTCACACGTTTAGAAAACACACTATGGCTGCTTAACGGGAAAGGTGAGGTGGGGTGATGCATAAAACAAGGGTTTCAAATTAGCTCAGATACCGTTCCATAAACCCAATATGTAATAGACAAGACCTACTCCTTGCTCAGTGAATTGGACTCAACACCCCCTATTCACGGCCCAAGAATATATCTGACTAGTAAGAATCTTAAAACCTATGTATTGATATCTCTCTGTAAGTGAGTCAAGTGGGTGTAAAGTGACATAAACACAGCAGTGAAAAGCAGCTAAACCCCATTATAAAAATCAATTACTTTTAAAAACCTGTGAAAAAAAGACAGTGAAAGAGAGAGAAATTCTTACAAAATTCGTTTAGGGGCAGTGATGCTACCTGGATTGACCATATCTAGACCCACAGCTGATTGAGACATAAGGGTGGACACTCTTGGGGCTGAGAGGTTTGCTGAGGTTGGGTGAGGAAACGCAGACCCTTTAAAGTAATATTGCGTGGTACCCATCCCATGGGTCCCAAATCTCCAGGTTCAAGGGCATCTTCCTACATCGAAAACATGCATGAGAAACCCAGAAGATGGCACACCGTGTGATCGGGAAAGGTTTCTAAAACGCACCTCATTTCTCATCTCCTTGTGCTCGGGTTCGCCATTCCAGCCGCTTTACTAACAATCTCCCTCCTTGGAGAATCAGCACCTTTAACCTCCTGTTCCGTACAGGTTGCAATTTGTCCTGAGGATGAACGGGAAGAGGGGAAAACAATGAGAGACTAGCTCTAGGTGTTGGGACAGGCACAGGTCACTCTATTTTCCCATCAGGAAGAAGAATTAAGCACAGGCTCAGACTGCCGCCCGGGACCAGAATAGGGCCTGAAGCAATCCTGCGCTTTTGCGGCCAGCTCCCAAGAAAGCGAGTTGAAAAATGGAGCTCAGGGGCACTGCAATTCACAAAGCTGCAGACTTATAAATGATCACTCTCGTCCACAAATATATTGAGGGAAGGCAACGAAGAGGATTTGAAAGCAAGGCAGAATTGCAGGAAACAGATTTCAGGAGGGAGATTCGAATCGCTTTTAAAGCACAGGAAAAGCGGCAAATCCTCGTCAATGATGCCCTTGGCCAAAAAGGGCGTATGCGTTTTTTCCTAAATATATTCAGGAAAAAACGCATACGCCCTTTTTGGCCAACCAAGCAACCTGGAAAGGCAAATCAGCGCTACAAAGAAGTCTCGCTTCCCATCGGTCAAAAGGGTCATGCTGAATAAAGTGTCAAAACCAGAAATGCAGGGCAGGCCATGAGGAAACGGGAGCCTTGCTACGATGATGGGCGGGATGTAAATTGCCAACAGCCACTCTGGAGAAGTGTACGGTGTGTCCTGAAACATCTAAAAAACTCAGCTTAGAGAGCATAGGGCACTTCCACTCATGGGCGTATAAAGTGGGAAAATTAAAAACAAGCAAGACACAGGCACCCCAAAGTTTAGGGCTGCTCTGTTGACAAGAACCTCCAACTTAGTTACACCTTAAATATCCCAGGAAAGAGAAAAATGGATAAAGATGTTGTGGTCCTTATGTACAATGGAATATCACTCAACCATGAAATCAACGTCATAAGGCTAGTAGCAGCATGATGAATGGATTTAGGTACGACGATTCTAAGTGAAATAAGTCACACAGAAAAAGACACTTATCATAAGATATCACTTATAGAGGGAATGTAAAAACCGCTACCCTTGAACTGAATTACAAAACAGAACAGAGTCACACGTTTAGAAAACACACTATGGCTGCTTAACGGGAAAGGTGAGGTGGGGTGATGCATAAAACAAGGGTTTCAAATTAGCTCAGATACCGTTCCATAAACCCAATATGTAATAGACAAGACCTACTCCTTGCTCAGTGAATTGGACTCAACACCCCCTATTCACGGCCCAAGAATATATCTGACTAGTAAGAATCTTAAAACCTATGTATTGATATCTCTCTGTAAGTGAGTCAAGTGGGTGTAAAGTGGTATAAACACAGCAGTGAAAAGCAGCTAAACCCCATTATAAAAATCAATTACTTTTAAAAACCTGTGAAAAAAAGACAGTGAAAGAGAGAGAAATTCTTACAAAATTCGTTTAGGGCCAGTGATGCTACCTGGATTGACCATATCTAGACCCACAGCTGATTGAGACATAAGGGTGGACACTCTTGGGGCTGAGAGGTTTGCTGAGGTTGGGTGCGGAAACACAGACCCTTTAAAGTAATACTGCGTGGTACCCATCCCATGGGTCCCAAATCTCCAGGTTCAAGGGCATCTTCCTACATCGAAAACATGCATGAGAAACCCAGAAGATGGTATACCGTGTGATCGGGAAAGGTTTCTAAAACACACCTCATTTCTCATCTCCTTGTGCTCGAATTCGCCATTCCAGCTGCTTTACTAGCAATCTCCCTCATTGGAGAATCAGCACCTTTAACCTCCTGTTCCGTACAGGTTGCAATTTGTCCTGAGGATGAACGGGAAAAGGGGGAAACAATGAGAGACTAGCTCTACGTGTTGGGACAGGCACAGGTCACTCTATTTTCCCATCAGCAAGAAGAATTAAGCACAGGCTCAGCCTGCCGCCCGGAACCAGAATAGGGCCTGAAGCAATCCTGCGCTTTTGCGGCCAGCTCCCAAGAAAGCGAGTTGAAAAATGGAGCTCAGGGGCACTACTATTCACAAACCTGCAGACTTATAAATGATCACTCTCGTCCACAAATATATTGAGGGAAGGCAACGAAGAGGATTTGAAAGCAAGGCAGAATTGCAGGAAACAGATTTCAGGAGGGAGATTCGAATCGCCTTTAAAGCACAGGAAAAGCGGCAAAACCTCGTCAATG
This sequence comes from Balaenoptera physalus, assembly GCF_965194825.1. Classification (NCBI taxonomy): domain Eukaryota; kingdom Metazoa; phylum Chordata; class Mammalia; order Artiodactyla; family Balaenopteridae; genus Balaenoptera; species Balaenoptera physalus. Next base: position 122,667 of record NW_028125117.1, read on the forward strand.
ATGCCCTTGGCGAAAAAGGGCGTATGCGTTTTTTCCTGAATATATTCAGGAAAAAACGCATACGCCCTTTTTGGCCAACCAAGCAACCTGGAAAGGCAAATCAGCGGTACAAAGAAGTCTCGCTTCCCATCGGTCAAAAGGGCCATGCTGAATAAAGTGTCAAAACCAGAAATGCAGGGCAGGCCATGAGGAAACGGGAGCCTTGCTACGATGATGGGCGGGATGTAAATTGCCAACAGCCACTCTGGAGAAGTGTACGGTGTGTCCTGAAACATCTAAAAAACTCAGCTTAGAGAGCATAGGGCACTTCCACTCATGGGCGTATAAAGTGGGAAAATTAAAAACAAGCAAGACACAGGCACCCCAATGTTTAGGGCTGCTCTGTTGACAAGAACCTCCAACTTCGTTACACCTTAAATATCCCAGGAAAGAGAAAAATGGATAAAGATGTTGTGGTCCTTATGTACAATGGAATATCACTCAACCATGAAATCAACGTCATAAGGCTAGTAGCAGCATGATGAATGGATTTAGGTACGACGATTCTAAGTGAAATAAGTCACACAGAAAAAGACACTTATCATAAGATATCACTTATAGAGGGAATGTAAAAACCGCTACCCTTGAACTGAATTACAAAACAGAACAGAGTCACACGTTTAGAAAACACACTATGGCTGCTTAACGGGAAAGGTGAGGTGGGGTGATGCATAAAACAAGGGTTTCAAATTAGCTCAGATACCGTTCCATAAACCCAATATGTAATAGACAAGACCTACTCCTTGCTCAGTGAATTGGACTCAACACCCCCTATTCACGGCCCAAGAATATATCTGACTAGTAAGAATCTTAAAACCTATGTATTGATATCTCTCTGTAAGTGAGTCAAGTGGGTGTAAAGTGGTATAAACACAGCAGTGAAAAGCAGCTAAACCCCATTATAAAAATCAATTACTTTTAAAAACCTGTGAAAAAAAGACAGTGAAAGAGAGAGAAATTCTTACAAAATTCGTTTAGGGGCAGTGATGCTACCTGGATTGACCATATCTAGACCCACAGCTGATTGAGACATAAGGGTGGACACTCTTGGGGCTGAGAGGTTTGCTGAGGTTGGGTGCGGAAACGCAGACCCTTTAAAGTAATACTGCGTGGTACCCATCCCATGGGTCCCAAATCTCCAGGTTCAAGGGCATCTTCCTACATCGAAAACATGCATGAGAAACCCAGAAGATGGTATACCGTGTGATCGGGAAAGGTTTCTAAAACGCACCTCATTTCTCATCTCCTTGTGCTCGAATTCGCCATTCCAGCTGCTTTACTAGCAGTCTCCCTCATTGGAGAATCAGCACCTTTAACCTCCTGTTCCGTACAGGTTGCAATTTGTCCTGAGGATGAACGGGAAAAGGGGGAAACAATGAGAGACTAGCTCTACGTGTTGGGACAGGCACAGGTCACTCTATTTTCCCATCAGCAAGAAGAATTAAGCACAGGCTCAGCCTGCCGCCCGGAACCAGAATAGGGCCTGAAGCAATCCTGCGCTTTTGCGGCCAGCTCCCAAGAAAGCGAGTTGAAAAATGGAGCTCAGGGGCACTACTATTCACAAACCTGCAGACTTATAAATGATCACTCTCGTCCACAAATATATTGAGGGAAGGCAACGAAGAGGATTTGAAAGCAAGGCAGAATTGCAGGAAACAGATTTCAGGAGGGAGATTCGAATCGCCTTTAAAGCACAGGAAAAGCGGCAAAACCTCGTCAATGATGCCCTTGGCCAAAAAGGGCGTATGCGTTTTTTCCTGAATATATTCAGGAAAAAACGCATACGCCCTTTTTGGCCAACCAAGCAACCTGGAAAGGCAAATCAGCGATACAAAGAAGTCTCGCTTCCCATCGGTCAAAAGGGCCATGCTGAATAAAGTGTCAAAACCAGAAATGCAGGGCAGGCCATGAGGAAACGGGAGCCTTGCTACGATGATGGGCGGGATGTAAATTGCCAACAGCCACTCTGGAGAAGTGTACGGTGTGTCCTGAAACATCTAAAAAACTCAGCTTAGAGAGCATAGGGCAGTTCTACTCATGGGCGTATAATTTGGGAAAACTAAAAATCAGCAAGACACAGGCACCCCAACGTTAAGGGCTGCTCTGTTGACAAGAACCTCCACTTCGTTACACCTTACATATCTCAGGAAAGAGAAAAATGGATAAAGAAGTTGTGGTCCTTATGTACAATGGAATATCACTCAACCATGAAATCAACGTCATAAGGCTAGTAGCAGCATGATGAGTGGATTTAGGTACGACGATTCTAAATGAAATAAGTCACACAGAAAAAGACACTTATCATAAGATATCACTTATAGAGGGAATGTAAAAACCGCTACCCTTGAACTGAATTACAAAACAGAACAGAGTCACACGTTTAGAAAACACACTATGGCTGCTTAACGGGAAAGATGATGTGGGGTTATGCATAAAACAAGGGTTTCAAATTAGCTCAGATACCGTTCCATAAACCCAATATGTAATAGACAAGACCTACTCCTTGCTCAGTGAATTGTACTCAACACCCCCTATTCACGGCCCAAGAATATATCTGACTAGTAAGAATCTTAAAACCTATGTATTGATATCTCTCTGTAAGTGAGTCAAGTGGGTGTAAAGTGACATAAACACAGCAGTGAAAAGCAGCTAAACCCCATTATAAAAATCAATTACTTTTAAAAACCTGTGAAAAAAAGACAGTGAAAGAGAGAGAAATTCTTACAAAATTCGTTTAGGGGCAGTGATGCTACCTGGATTGACCATATCTAGACCCACAGCTGATTGAGACATAAGGGTGGACACTCTTGGGGCTGAGAGGTTTGCTGAGGTTGGGTGCGGAAACACAGACCCTTTAAAGTAATACTGCGTGGTACCCATCCCATGGGTCCCAAATCTCCAGGTTCAAGGGCATCTTCCTACATCGAAAACATGCATGAGAAACCCAGAAGATGGTATACCGTGTGATCGGGAAAGGTTTCTAAAACGCACCTCATTTCTCATCTCCTTGTGCTCGAATTCGCCATTCCAGCTGCTTTACTAGCAGTCTCCCTCATTGGAGAATCAGCACCTTTAACCTCCTGTTCCGTACAGGTTGCAATTTGTCCTGAGGATGAACGGGAAAAGGGGGAAACAATGAGAGACTAGCTCTACGTGTTGGGACAGGCACAGGTCACTCTATTTTCCCATCAGCAAGAAGAATTAAGCACAGGCTCAGCCTGCCGCCCGGAACCAGAATAGGGCCTGAAGCAATCCTGCGCTTTTGCGGCCAGCTCCCAAGAAAGCGAGTTGAAAAATGGAGCTCAGGGGCACTGCTATTCACAAACCTGCAGACTTATAAATGATCACTCTCGTCCACAAATATATTGAGGGAAGGCAACGAAGAGGATTTGAAAGCAAGGCAGAATTGCAGGAAACAGATTTCAGGAGGGAGATTCGAATCGCCTTTAAAGCCCAGGAAAAGCGGCAAAACCTCGTCAATGATGCCCTTGGCCAAAAAGGGCGTATGCGTTTTTTCCTGAATATATTCAGGAAAAAACGCATACGCCCTTTTTGGCCAACCAAGCAACCTGGAAAGGCAAATCAGCGCTACAAAGAAGTCTCGCTTCCCATCGGTCAAAAGGGCCATGCTGAATAAAGTGTCAAAACCAGAAATGCAGGGCAGGCCATGAGGAAACGGGAGCCTTGCTACGATGATGGGCGGGATGTAAATTGCCAACAGCCACTCTGGAGAAGTGTACGGTGTGTCCTGAAACATCTAAAAAACTCAGCTTAGAGAGCATAGGGCAGTTCTACTCATGGGCGTATAATTTGGGAAAACTAAAAATCAGCAAGACACAGGCACCCCAACGTTAAGGGCTGCTCTGTTGACAAGAACCTCCACTTCGTTACACCTTACATATCTCAGGAAAGAGAAAAATGGATAAAGATGTTGTGGTCCTTATGTACAATGGAATATCACTCAACCATGAAATCAACGTCATAAGGCTAGTAGCAGCATGATGAGTGGATTTAGGTACGACGATTCTAAATGAAATAAGTCACACAGAAAAAGACACTTATCATAAGATATCACTTATAGAGGGAATGTAAAAACCGCTACCCTTGTACTGAATTACAAAACAGAACAGAGTCACACGTTTAGAAAACACACTATGGCTGCTTAACGGGAAAGATGATGTGGGGTTATGCATAAAACAAGGGTTTCAAATTAGCTCAGATACCGTTCCATAAACCCAATATGTAATAGACAAGACCTACTCCTTGCTCAGTGAATTGGACTCAACACCCCCTATTCACGGCCCAAGAATATATCTGACTAGTAAGAATCTTAAAACCTATGTATTGATATCTCTCTGTAAGTGAGTCAAGTGGGTGTAAAGTGGTATAAACACAGCAGTGAAAAGCAGCTAAACCCCATTATAAAAATCAATTACTTTTAAAAACCTGTGAAAAAAAGACAGTGAAAGAGAGAGAAATTCTTACAAAATTCGTTTAGGGGCAGTGATGCTACCTGGATTGACCATATCTAGACCCACAGCTGATTGAGACATAAGGGTGGACACTCTTGGGGCAGAGAGGTTTGCTGAGGTTGGGTGAGCAAACGCAGACCCGGTAAAGTAATACTGCATGGTACCCATCCCATGGGTCCCAAATCTCCAGGTTCAAGGGCATCTTCCTACATCGAAAACATGCATGAGAACCCCAGAAGATGGTCTACCGTGTGATCGGGAAAGGGTTCTAAAACGCACCTCATTTCTCATCTCCTTGTGCTCGGGTTCGCCATTCCAGCCGCTTTACTAGCAATCTCCCTCCTTGGAGAATCAGCACCTTTAACCTCCTGTTCCGTACAGGTTGCAATTTGTCCTGAGGATGAACGGGAAGAGGGGGAAACAATGAGAGACTAGCTCTAGGTGTTGGGACAGGCACAGGTCACTCTATTTTCCCATCAGGAAGAAGAATTAAGCACAGGCTCAGCCTGCCGCCCGGGACCAGAATAGGGCCTGAAGCAATCCTGCGCTTTTGCGGCCAGCTCCCAAGAAAGCGAGTTGAAAAATGGAGCTCAGGGACACTGCAATTCACAAACCTGCAGACTTATAAATGATCACTCTCGTCCACAAATATATTGAGGGAAGGCAACGAAGAGGATTTGAAAGCAAGGCAGAATTGCAGGAAACAGATTTCAGGAGGGAGATTCGAATCGCCTTTAAAGCCCAGGAAAAGCGGCAAAACCCCGACAATGATGCCCTTGGCCAAAAAGGGCGTATGCGTTTTTTCCTGAATATATTCAGGAAAAAACGCATACGCCCTTTTTGGCCAACCAAGCAACCTGGAAAGGCAAATCAGCGCTACAAAGAGGTCTCGCTTCCCATCGGTCAAAAGGGCCATGCTGAATAAAGTGTCAAAACCAGAAATGCAGGGCAGGCCATGGATAAACGGGAGGCTTGCTACGCTGATGGGCGGGATGTAAATTGCCAACAGCCACTCTGGAGAAGTGTACGGTGTGTCGTGAAACATCTAAAAAACTCAGCTTAGAGAGCATAGGGCACTTCCACTCATGGGCGTATAAATTGGGAAAAGTAAAATTCAGCAAGACACAGGCACCCCAACGTTTAGGACTGCTCTGTTGACAATAACCTCCACTTCGTTACACCTTAAATATCTCAGGAAAGAGAAAAATGGATAAAGAAGTTGTGGTCCTTATGTACAATGGAATATCACTCAGCCATGAAATCAACGTCATAAGGCTAGTAGCAGCATGATGAGTGGATTTAGGTACGACGATTCTAAGTGAAATAAGTCACACAGAAAAAGACACTTATCATAAGATATCACTTATAGAGGGAATTTAAAAACCGCTACCCTTGAACTGAATTACAAAACAGAACAGAGTCACACGTTTAGAAAACACACTATGGCTGCTTAACGGGAATGGTGAGGTGGGGTGATGCATAAAACAAGGGTTTCAAATTAGCTCAGATACCGTTCCATAAACCCAATATGTAATAGACAAGACCTACTCCTTGCTCAGTGAATTGTACTCAACACCCCCTATTCACGGCCCAAGAATATATCTGACTAGTAAGAATCTTAAAACCTATGTATTGATATCTCTCTGTAAGTGAGTCAAGTGGGTGTAAAGTGACATAAACACAGCAGTGAAAAGCAGCTAAACCCCATTATAAAAATCAATTACTTTTAAAAACCTGTGAAAAAAAGACAGTGAAAGAGAGAGAAATTCTTACAAAATTCGTTTAGGGGCAGTGATGCTACCTGGATTGACCATATCTAGACCCACAGCTGATTGAGACATAAGGGTGGACACTCTTGGGGCTGAGAGGTTTGCTGAGGTTGGGTGCGGAAACGCAGACCCCTTAAAGTAATACTGCGTGGTACCCATCCCATGGGTCCCAAATCTCCAGGTTCAAGGGCATCTTCCTACATCGAAAACATGCATGAGAAACCCAGAAGATGGTACACTGTGTGATCGGGAAAGGTTTCTAAAACGCAACTCATTTCTCATGTCCTTGTGCTCGGGTTCGCCATTCCAGCCGCATTACTAGCAATCTCCTTCCTTGGAGAATCAGCACCTTTAACCTCCTGTTCCGTACAGGTTGGAATTTGTCCTGAGGATGAACGGGAAGAGGGGGAACCAATGAGAGACTAGCTCTAGGTGTTGGGACAGGCACAGGTCACTCTATTTTCCCATCAGGAAGAAGAATTAAGCACAGGCTCAGCCTGCCGCCCTGAACCAGAATAGGGCCTGAAGCAATCCGGCGCTTTTGCGGCCAGCTCCCAAGAAAGCGAGTTGAAAAATGGAGCTCAGGGGCACTGCAATTCACAAACCTGCAGACTTATAAATGATCACTCTCGTCCACAAATATATTGAGGGAAGGCAACGAAGAGGATTTGAAAGCAAGGCAGAATTGCAGGAAACAGATTTCAGGAGGGAGATTCGAATCGCCTTTAAAGCCCAGGAAAAGCGGCAAAACCCCGACAATGATGCCCTTGGCCAAAAAGGGCGTATGCGTTTTTTCCTGAATATATTCAGGAAAAAACGCATACGCCCTTTTTGGCCAACCAAGCAACCTGGAAAGGCAAATCAGCGCTACAAAGAAGTCTCGCTTCCCATCGGTCAAAAGGGCCATGCTGAATAAAGTGTCAAAACCAGAAATGCAGGGCAGGCCATGGAGAAACGGGAGGCTTGCTACGCTGATGGGCGGGATGTAAATTGCCAACAGCCACTCTGGAGAAGTGTACGGTGTGTCGTGAAACATCTAAAAAACTCAGCTTAGAGAGCATAGGGCACTTCCACTCATGGGCGTATAAATTGGGAAAAGTAAAATTCAGCAAGACACAGGCACCCCAACGTTTAGGAATGCTCTGTTGACAATAACCTCCACTTCGTTACACCTTAAATATCTCAGGAAAGAGAAAAATGGATAAAGAAGTTGTGGTCCTTATGTACAATGGAATATCACTCAGCCATGAAATCAACGTCATAAGGCTAGTAGCAGCATGATGAGTGGATTTAGGTACGACGATTCTAAGTGAAATAAGTCACACAGAAAAAGACACTTATCATAAGATATCACTTATAGAGGGAATGTAAAAACCGCTACCCTTGAACTGAATTACAAAACAGAACAGAGTCACACGTTTAGAAAACACACTATGGCTGCTTAACGGGAAATGTGAGGTGGAGTGATGCATAAAACAAGGGTTTCAAATTAGCTCAGATACCGTTCCATAAACCCAATATGTAATAGACAAGACCTACTCCTTGCTCAGTGAATTGGACTCAACACCCCCTATTCACGGCCCAAGAATATATCTGACTAGTAAGAATCTTAAAACCTATGTATTGATATCTCTCTGTAAGTGAGTCAAGTGGGAGTAAAGTGGTATAAACACAGCAGTGAAAAGCAGCTAAACCCCATTATAAAAATCAATTACTTTTAAAAACCTGTGAAAAAAAGACAGTGAAAGAGAGAGAAATTCTTACAAAATTCGTTTAGGGGCAGTGATGCTACCTGGATTGACCATATCTAGACCCACAGCTGATTGAGACATAAGGGTGGACACTCTTGGGGCAGAGAGGTTTGCTGAGGTTGGGTGAGCAAACGCAGACCCGTTAAAGTAATACTGCATGGTACCCATCCCATGGGTCCCAAATCTCCAGGTTCAAGGGCATCTTCCTACATCGAAAACATGCATGAGAAACCCAGAAGATGGTATACCGTGTGATCGGGAAAGGGTTCTAAAACGCACCTAATTTCTCATCTCCTTGTTCTCGGGTTCGCCATTCCAGCCACTTTACTAGCAATCTCCCTCCTTGCAGAATCAGCACCTTTAACCTCCTGTTCCATACAGGTTGCAATTTGTCCTGAGGATGAACGGGAAGAGGGGGAACCAATGAGAGACTAGCTCTAGGTGTTGGGACAGGCACAGGTCACTCTATTTTCCCATCAGGAAGAAGAATTAAGCACAGGCTCAGCCTGCCGCCTGGGACCAGAATAGGGCCTGAAGCAATCGTGCGCTTTTGCGGCCAGCTCCCAAGAAAGCGAGTTGAAAAATGGAGCTCAGGGGCACTGCAATTCACAAACCTGCAGACTTATAAATGATCACTCTCGTCCACAAATATATTGAGGGAAGGCAACGAAGAGGATTTGAAAGCAAGGCAGAATTGCAGGAAACAGATTTCAGGAGGGAGATTCGAATCGCCTTTAAAGCCCAGGAAAAGCGGCAAAACCCCGACAATGATGCCCTTGGCCAAAAAGGGCGTATGCGTTTTTTCCTGAATATATTCAGGAAAAAACGCATACGCCCTTTTTGGCCAACCAAGCAACCTGGAAAGGCAAATCAGCGCTACAAAGAAGTCTCGCTTCCCATCGGTCAAAAGGGCCATGCTGAATAAAGTGTCAAAACCAGAAATGCAGGGCAAGCCATGGAGAAACGGGAGGCTTGCTACGCTGATGGGCGGGATGTAAATTGCCAACAGCCACTCTGGAGAAGTGTACGGTGTGTCGTGAAACATCTAAAAAACTCAGCTTAGAGAGCATAGGGCACTTCCACTCATGGGCGTATAAATTGGGAAAAGTAAAATTCAGCAAGACACAGGCACCCCAACGTTTAGGACTGCTCTGTTGACAATAACCTCCACTTCGTTACACCTTAAATATCTCAGGAAAGAGAAAAATGGATAAAGAAGCTGTGGTCCTTATGTACAATGGAATATCACTCAGCCATGAAATCAACGTCATAAGGCTAGTAGCAGCATGATGAGTGGATTTAGGTACGACGATTCTAAGTGAAATAAGTCACACAGAAAAAGACACTTATCATAAGATATCACTTATAGAGGGAATGTAAAAACCGCTACCCTTGAACTGAATTACAAAACAGAACAGAGTCACACGTTTAGAAAACACACTATGGCTGCTTAACGGGAAAGGTGAGGTGGGGTGATGCATAAAACAAGGGTTTCAAATTAGCTCAGATACCGTTCCATAAACCCAATATGTAATAGACAAGACCTACTCCTTGCTCAGTGAATTGGACTCAACACCCCCTATTCACGGCCCAAGAATATATCTGACTAGTAAGAATCTTAAAACCTATGTATTGATATCTCTCTGTAAGTGAGTCAAGTGGGTGTAAAGTGACATAAACACAGCAGTGAAAAGCAGCTAAACCCCATTATAAAAATCAATTACTTTTAAAATCCTGTGAAACAAAGACAGTGAAAGAGAGAGAAATTCTTACAAAATTCGTTCAGGGGCTGTGATGCCACCTGGATTGACCATATCTAGACCCACAGCTGATTGAGACATAAGGGTGGACACTCTTGGGGCTGAGAGGAATGGTGAGGTTGGGTGAGAAAACGCAGACCCTTTAAAGTAATACTGCGTGGTACCCATCCCATGGGTCCCAAATCTCCAGGTTCAAGGGCATCTTCCTACATCGAAAACATGCATGAGAAACCCAGAAGATGGTACACTGTGTGATCGGGAAAGGTTTCTAAAACGCAACTCATTTCTCATGTCTTTCTGCTCGGGTTCGCCATTCCAGCCACATTACTAGCAATCTCCCTCCTTGGAGAATCAGCACCTTTAACCTCCTGTTCCATACAGGTTGCAATTTGTCCAGAGGATGAACGGGAAGAGGGGGAACCAATGAGAGACTAGCTCTAGGTGTTGGGACAGGCACAGGTCACTCTATTTTCCCATCAGGAAGAAGAATTAAGCACAGGCTCAGCCTGCCGCCCTGAACCAGAATAGGGCCTGAAGCAATCCTGCGCTTTTGCGGCCAGCTCCCAAGAAAGCGAGTTGAAAAATGGAGCTCAGGGGCACTGCAATTCACAAACCTGCAGACTTATAAATGATTACTCTCGTCCACAAATATATTGTGGGAAGGCAACGAAGAGGATTTGAAAGCAAGGCAGAATTGCAGGAAACAGATTTCAGGAGGGAGATTCAAATCGCCTTTAAAGCACAGGAAAAGCGGCAAAACCTCGTCAATGATGCCCTTGGCCAAAAAGGGCGTATGCGTTTTTTCCTGAATATATTCAGGAAAAAACGCATACGCCCTTTTTGGCCAACCAAGCAACCTGGAAAGGCAAATCAGCGCTACAAAGAAGTCTCGCTTCCCATCTGTCAAAAGGGCCATGCTGAATAAAGTGTCAAAACCAGAAATGCAGGACAGGCCATGGAGAAACGGGAGCCTTGCTACGCTGATGGGCGGGATGTAAATTGCCAACAGCCACTCTGGAGAAGTGTACGGTGTGTCCTGAAACATCTAAAAAACTCAGCTTAGAGAGCATAGGGCACTTCCACTCATGGGCGTATAAAGTGGGAAAATTAAAAACAAGCAAGACACAGGCACCCCAAAGTTTAGGGCTGCTCTGTTGACAAGAACCTCCAACTTCGTTACACCTTAAATATCCCAGGAAAGAGAAAAATGGATAAAGATGTTGTGGTCCTTATGTACAATGGAATATCACTCAACCATGAAATCAACGTCATAAGGCTAGTAGCAGCATGATGAGTGGATTTAGGTACGACAATTCTAAGTGAAATAAGTCACACAGAAAAAGACACTTATCATAAGATATCACTTATAGAGGGAATGTAAAAACCGCTACCCTTGAACTGAATTACAAAACAGAACAGAGTCACACGTTTAGAAAACACACTATGGCTGCTTAACGGGAAATGTGAGGTGGAGTGATGCATAAAACAAGGGTTTCAAATTAGCTCAGATACCGTTCCATAAACCCAATATGTAATAGACAAGACCTACTCCTTGCTCAGTGAATTGGACTCAACACCCCCTATTCACGGCCCAAGAATATATCTGACTAGTAAGAATCTTAAAACCTATGTATTGATATCTCTCTGTAAGTGAGTCAAGTGGGAGTAAAGTGGTATAAACACAGCAGTGAAAAGCAGCTAAACCCCATTATAAAAATCAATTACTTTTAAAAACCTGTGAAAAAAAGACAGTGAAAGAGAGAGAAATTCTTACAAAATTCGTTTAGGGGCAGTGATGCTACCTGGATTGACCATATCTAGACCCACAGCTGATTGAGACATAAGGGTGGACACTCTTGGGGCAGAGAGGTTTGCTGAGGTTGGGTGAGCAAACGCAGACCCGTTAAAGTAATACTGCATGGTACCCATCCCATGGGTCCCAAATCTCCAGGTTCAAGGGCATCTTCCTACATCGAAAACATGCATGAGAAACCCAGAAGATGGTATACCGTGTGATCGGGAAAGGGTTCTAAAACGCACCTAATTTCTCATCTCCTTGTTCTCGGGTTCGCCATTCCAGCCACTTTACTAGCAATCTCCCTCCTTGCAGAATCAGCACCTTTAACCTCCTGTTCCATACAGGTTGCAATTTGTCCTGAGGATGAACGGGAAGAGGGGGAACCAATGAGAGACTAGCTCTAGGTGTTGGGACAGGCACAGGTCACTCTATTTTCCCATCAGGAAGAAGAATTAAGCACAGGCTCAGCCTGCCGCCTGGGACCAGAATAGGGCCTGAAGCAATCGTGCGCTTTTGCGGCCAGCTCCCAAGAAAGCGAGTTGAAAAATGGAGCTCAGGGGCACTGCAATTCACAAACCTGCAGACTTATAAATGATCACTCTCGTCCACAAATATATTGAGGGAAGGCAACGAAGAGGATTTGAAAGCAAGGCAGAATTGCAGGAAACAGATTTCAGGAGGGAGATTCGAATCGCCTTTAAAGCACAAGAAAAGCGGCAAAACCTCGACAATGATGCCCTTGGCCAAAAAGGGCGTATGCGTTTTTTCCTGAATATATTCAGGAAAAAACGCATACGCCCTTTTTGGCCAACCAAGCAACCTGGAAAGGCAAATCAGCGCTACAAAGAAGTCTCGCTTCCCATCGGTCAAAAGGGCCATGCTGAATAAAGTGTCAAAACCAGAAATGCAGGGCAGGCCATGGAGAAACGGGAGGCTTGCTACGCTGATGGGCGGGATGTAAATTGCCAACAGCCACTCTGGAGAAGTGTACGGTGTGTCGTGAAACATCTAAAAAACTCAGCTTAGAGAGCATAGGGCACTTCCACTCATGGGCGTATAAATTGGGAAAAGTAAAATTCAGCAAGACACAGGCACCCCAACGTTTAGGACTGCTCTGTTGACAATAACCTCCACTTCGTTACACCTTAAATATCTCAGGAAAGAGAAAAATGGATAAAGAAGTTGTGGTCCTTATGTACAATGGAATATCACTCAGCCATGAAATCAACGTCATAAGGCTAGTAGCAGCATGATGAGTGGATTTAGGTACGACGATTCTAAGTGAAATAAGTCACACAGAAAAAGACACTTATCATAAGATATCACTTATAGAGGGAATGTAAAAACCGCTACCCTTGAACTGAATTACAAAACTGAACAGAGTCACACGTTTAGAAAACACACTATGGCTGCTTAACGGGAAAGGTGAGGTGGGGTGATGCATAAAACAAGGGTTTCAAATTAGCTCAGATACCGTTCCATAAACCCAATATGTAAAAGACAAGACCTACTCCTTGCTCAGTGAATTGGACTCAACACCCCCTATTCACGGCCCAAGAATATATCTGACTAGTAAGAATCTTAAAACCTATGTATTGATATCTCTCTGTAAGTGAGTCAAGTGGGTGTAAAGTGACATAAACACAGCAGTGAAAAGCAGCTAAACCCCATTATAAAAATCAATTACTTTTAAAAACCTGTGAAAAAAAGACAGTGAAAGAGAGAGAAATTCTTACAAAATTCGTTTAGGGGCAGTGATGCTACCTGGATTGACCATATCTAGACCCACAGCTGATTGAGACATAAGGGTGGATACTCTTGGGGCTGAGAGGTTTGCTGAGGTTGGGTGAGGAAACGCAGACCCTTTAAAGTAATATTGCGTGGTACCCATCCCATGGGTCCCAAATCTCCAGGTTCAAGGGCATCTTCCTACATCGAAAACATGCATGAGAAACCCAGAAGATGGCACACCGTGTGATCGGGAAAGGTTTCTAAAACGCACCTCATTTCTCATCTCCTTGTGCTCGGGTTCGCCATTCCAGCCGCTTTACTAACAATCTCCCTCCTTGGAGAATCAGCACCTTTAACCTCCTGTTCCGTACAGGTTGCAATTTGTCCTGAGGATGAACGGGAAGAGGGGAAAACAATGAGAGACTAGCTCTAGGTGTTGGGACAGGCACAGGTCACTCTATTTTCCCATCAGGAAGAAGAATTAAGCACAGGCTCAGCCTGCCGCCCTTAACCAGAATAGGGCCTGAAGCAATCCTGCGCTTTTGCGGCCAGCTCCCAAGAAAGCGAGTTGAAAAATGGAGCTCAGGGGCACTGCAATTCACAAAGCTGCAGACTTATAAATGATCACTCTCGTCCACAAATATATTGAGGGAAGGCAACGAAGAGGATTTGAAAGCAAGGCAGAATTGCAGGAAACAGATTTCAGGAGGGAGATTCGAATCGCCTTTAAAGCACAGGAAAAGCGGCAAAACCTCGACAATGATGCCCTTGGCCAAAAAGGGCGTATGCGTTTTTTCCTGAATATATTCAGGAAAAAACGCATACGCCCTTTTTGGCCACCCAAGCAACCTGGAAAGGCAAATCAGCGCTACAAAGAAGTCTCGCTTCCCATCGGTCAAAAGGGCCATGCTGAATAAAGTGTCAAAACCAGAAATGCAGGGCAGGCCATGGAGAAACGGGAGGCTTGCTACGCTGATGGGCGGGATGTAAATTGCCAACAGCCACTCTGGAGAAGTGTACGGTGTGTCGTGAAACATCTAAAAAACTCAGCTTAGAGAGCATAGGGCACTTCCACTCATGGGCGTATAAATTGGGAAAAGTAAAAACAAGCAAGACACAGGCACCCCAAAGTTTAGGGCTGCTCTGTTGACAAGAACCTCCAACTTCGTTACACCTTAAATATCCCAGGAAAGAGAAAAATGGATAAAGATGTTGTGGTCCTTATGTACAATGGAATATCACTCAACCATGAAATCAACGTCATAAGGCTAGTAGCAGCATGATGAGTGGATTTAGGTACGACGATTCTAAGTGAAATAAGTCACACAGAAAATGACACATATCATAAGATATCACTTATAGAGGGAATGTAAAAACCGCTACCCTTGAACTGAATTACAAAACAGAACAGAGTCACACGTTTAGAAAACACACTATGGCTGCTTAACGGGAAAGGTGAGGTGGGGTGATGCATAAAACAAGGGTTTCAAATTAGCTCAGATACCGTTCCATAAACCCAATATGTAAAAGACAAGACCTACTCCTTGCTCAGTGAATTGGACTCAACACCCCCTATTCACGGCCCAAGAATATATCTGACTAGTAAGAATCTTAAAACCTATGTATTGATATCTCTCTGTAAGTGAGTCAAGTGGGTGTAAAGTGACATAAACACAGCAGTGAAAAGCAGCTAAACCCCATTATAAAAATCAATTACTTTTAAAAACCTGTGAAAAAAAGACAGTGAAAGAGAGAGAAATTCTTACAAAATTCGTTTAGGGGCAGTGATGCTACCTGGATTGACCATATCTAGACCCACAGCTGATTGAGACATAAGGGTGGATACTCTTGGGGCTGAGAGGTTTGCTGAGGTTGGGTGAGGAAACGCAGACCCTTTAAAGTAATATTGCGTGGTACCCATCCCATGGGTCCCAAATCTCCAGGTTCAAGGGCATCTTCCTACATCGAAAACATGCATGAGAAACCCAGAAGATGGCACACCGTGTGATCGGGAAAGGTTTCTAAAACGCACCTCATTTCTCATCTCCTTGTGCTCGGGTTCGCCATTCCAGCCGCTTTACTAACAATCTCCCTCCTTGGAGAATCAGCACCTTTAACCTCCTGTTCCGTACAGGTTGCAATTTGTCCTGAGGATGAACGGGAAGAGGGGAAAACAATGAGAGACTAGCTCTAGGTGTTGGGACAGGCACAGGTCACTCTATTTTCCCATCAGGAAGAAGAATTAAGCACAGGCTCAGCCTGCCGCCCTTAACCAGAATAGGGCCTGAAGCAATCCTGCGCTTTTGCGGCCAGCTCCCAAGAAAGCGAGTTGAAAAATGGAGCTCAGGGGCACTGCAATTCACAAAGCTGCAGACTTATAAATGATCACTCTCGTCCACAAATATATTGAGGGAAGGCAACGAAGAGGATTTGAAAGCAAGGCAGAATTGCAGGAAACAGATTTCAGGAGGGAGATTCGAATCGCCTTTAAAGCACAGGAAAAGCGGCAAAACCTCGACAATGATGCCCTTGGCCAAA
The DNA here is from genome assembly GCF_965194825.1 of Balaenoptera physalus. Taxonomy (NCBI): domain Eukaryota; kingdom Metazoa; phylum Chordata; class Mammalia; order Artiodactyla; family Balaenopteridae; genus Balaenoptera; species Balaenoptera physalus. The sequence goes on from NW_028125117.1 coordinate 138,525, forward strand.
AAGGGCGTATGCGTTTTTTCCTGAATATATTCAGGAAAAAACGCATACGCCCTTTTTGGCCACCCAAGCAACCTGGAAAGGCAAATCAGCGCTACAAAGAAGTCTCGCTTCCCATCGGTCAAAAGGGCCATGCTGAATAAAGTGTCAAAACCAGAAATGCAGGGCAGGCCATGGAGAAACGGGAGGCTTGCTACGCTGATGGGCGGGATGTAAATTGCCAACAGCCACTCTGGAGAAGTGTACGGTGTGTCGTGAAACATCTAAAAAACTCAGCTTAGAGAGCATAGGGCACTTCCACTCATGGGCGTATAAATTGGGAAAAGTAAAAACAAGCAAGACACAGGCACCCCAAAGTTTAGGGCTGCTCTGTTGACAAGAACCTCCAACTTCGTTACACCTTAAATATCCCAGGAAAGAGAAAAATGGATAAAGATGTTGTGGTCCTTATGTACAATGGAATATCACTCAACCATGAAATCAACGTCATAAGGCTAGTAGCAGCATGATGAGTGGATTTAGGTACGACGATTCTAAGTGAAATAAGTCACACAGAAAATGACACATATCATAAGATATCACTTATAGAGGGAATGTAAAAACCGCTACCCTTGAACTGAATTACAAAACAGAACAGAGTCACACGTTTAGAAAACACACTATGGCTGCTTAACGGGAAAGGTGAGGTGGGGTGATGCATAAAACAAGGGTTTCAAATTAGCTCAGATACCGTTCCATAAACCCAATATGTAAAAGACAAGACCTACTCCTTGCTCAGTGAATTGGACTCAACACCCCCTATTCACGGCCCAAGAATATATCTGACTAGTAAGAATCTTAAAACCTATGTATTGATATCTCTCTGTAAGTGAGTCAAGTGGGTGTAAAGTGACATAAACACAGCAGTGAAAAGCAGCTAAACCCCATTATAAAAATCAATTACTTTTAAAAACCTGTGAAAAAAAGACAGTGAAAGAGAGAGAAATTCTTACAAAATTCGTTTAGGGGCAGTGATGCTACCTGGATTGACCATATCTAGACCCACAGCTGATTGAGACATAAGGGTGGATACTCTTGGGGCTGAGAGGTTTGCTGAGGTTGGGTGAGGAAACGCAGACCCTTTAAAGTAATATTGCGTGGTACCCATCCCATGGGTCCCAAATCTCCAGGTTCAAGGGCATCTTCCTACATCGAAAACATGCATGAGAAACCCAGAAGATGGCACACCGTGTGATCGGGAAAGGTTTCTAAAACGCACCTCATTTCTCATCTCCTTGTGCTCGGGTTCGCCATTCCAGCCGCTTTACTAACAATCTCCCTCCTTGGAGAATCAGCACCTTTAACCTCCTGTTCCGTACAGGTTGCAATTTGTCCTGAGGATGAACGGGAAGAGGGGAAAACAATGAGAGACTAGCTCTAGGTGTTGGGACAGGCACAGGTCACTCTATTTTCCCATCAGGAAGAAGAATTAAGCACAGGCTCAGCCTGCCGCCCTTAACCAGAATAGGGCCTGAAGCAATCCTGCGCTTTTGCGGCCAGCTC